>NC_133620.1:364659405-364892207 GCF_048593235.1 Sminthopsis crassicaudata
TTGTAAGGTACAATTTGGGAATCCATGGGGATTCTGCTGCTGCTGCTGCTCCCCTGGTTTTGAACAGTTCCCAGGCCCTGGGGGTGCTGGAGGTGGAGGAACTAAAGGGCTTTCTCAGGTAACCACATGCCAGAGAATCACTCTGAGAAGGAGAATGTCATAGTGGGAATTTACACACCAAGAAAGGATTGGACTCAGTGACCTCTTAAATCCCCTCCAATCTTCCTCTTGGGGTGCCGAGAGGGTAATGACCCAAACTCTCTCACTGGATTGCGAGGCCTTCCCCTAAACCACCAGGGGAAGTCACATGCAGCAGACAGCTGCCCAGGAACCTTCCCAACCACGAAGCTTTATTTTTATTCTGGCACTAAGATTTTGTTCCAGGGCCCTCCCTTATACCAGGGCATCCTAACCTCCCTGTCACCCACTGATCTCTCTACTATAGAAATAGTTTCTCCATACTCCTGAGGAAAGAGCTAATGGCTGGGGACCCCAAGAGGCTAATCAAATGCCTCTCATTTTTTTTTTCCTGAGGCTGGGGTTAAGTGACTTGCCCAGGGTCACACAGCTAAGATGTGTTAGGTGTCTGAGGCCAGATTTGAACTCGGGTCCTCCTGAATTCAAGGCTGGTGCTCTATCCACTGAGCCACCTAGCTGCCCCCTTCCCTCTCATTTCTTTAAGTCTAAGCCTTCCCCTCCTCCCTGCTGCCTCAGCTCACTTCTGGGTCTTTCCATCTGCCTCATGGCTAAACTTTGCTTCTGCTCTTGTTCAGTTGTCCAGTAATGTTCGACTCTCTATGGGGTTTTTCTTGGCAAAGATGCTGCCATTTCCTTTTCCAGTGGATTAGTCAAACAGGTAAGTGACTTGCCCAGGATCACATGGCAAGTGAGTGTCTAAGGCCACGTTTCAATTCAGATCTTCCTGACTCCAAGCCCAGTGCCCAAGTCTTTGTTCTTCTGCCTAATCTATACATCTTTAGCCGGCTAGCATTTATACTGTGCCTGGCTTTACATATGTCATCCAATAACCCTGTGAGGGAGGTACTGTTATTAGCCCCATTTTACAGATGAGGAAACTAAGCATTAGAGAGATTAAGTGCCTTATCTAAGTTAGCTAGAAACTGTCTAAAACAAGATTAGAACTCAATTCTTATAAACCAATACAGCACACCTACCTGCCTCTCTCTCCCAATCAGAGTGTGAACTCCTTGGGATTAGAGACTACCTTGCTTTTTCTATGGTATTCCTAGCCTTTGGCATATTGTATCACTTAATAAACATTTCTCTTTTTTTCTTTTTTCCTCCTTTCCTTTTTGTTCTCTTCATTTTTCTTTCTTCCTTACTCTTTTCTTCCCTCTTTTTTTCCTACTTCCATTTTCTTTGTCTCCTTTTTTGTTCCTCTTTTTTCCCTTCTTTTTCTTCCTTTTCTGCCTTTCTCTTTTCCTTCCTTCTTCCTTCTTCCCTCTGCTTTCTCTCCTTTCTTCTTTTCGTTTTTCCTTTCTTCCTTCCTTCCCCCTTCTTTCCTTTCCTTCTTTATTTTCTTTCTCTTCTTTATTCTTTTCTCTTCCCATCCTCTCTTTCTCCCTCCCTCCCTCTTCCTCTCACCCTTGCTTTTTTCATTTTCTTTCATTTTCCTCTTTCTTATTCCTTCTTTTCTTTCTCTCCTTTTATTTTTTCTTTCTTCCCTTCTTCCTCCCTCTTTTTCTTTAGTTTCATTCTCTTTCTTTACTTCTTTCCTTATTCCTTTATTCCTATTCTCATCCTCTTTTTCCCTCTCTCCCTCCTCCTTTCATCTTTGCTTCTTTCATTTTCTTTCTTCCTTCCTTTTCTTTTCTTTCTCTCCTTTTGTTTTTTCTCCTTTCTTTCTTCCCTCCTTCCTCTCTTCTTTATTTCCCTTTGTCTTTCATTCTTTATTTTCTTTCTTATTACTTCCTTCTTTCCCCTTTTTTCTTCTTCCTTTCTTCCTCCTCCCACCCTTTCTTCTTCCCTTCCTTCCTCTTTCCTTTCCTTCTTTTATTCCATTTATTCATTCACTCCAAACAAGACTAGAAGGACCCAAATCCCCATACCATAGAAGTAGCAGAAACTCAGAGATAAGGAAACTGAGGTCCATAGGTTGTGACTTGCTCCAGACCATCTGTGGTGGTAAACATGCACACAGCTGGCATTCTAACCCAGGTGCTCTGACAGAGCTGGTGCAGTTCCGTTTCTATGCAAGAAAAGAAACTCATCAAGGTGAAAATGATTTGCCTTAATCTTAGAAGAAAGCCTGCGACCTGTTTGTCCTCCCTACTAGTTTGGCTCTCCTGCTTTCCTTCTCCTGTTTAGCCCCAAGGTCAAGCAGAGAAAGCTTCCCTGCCCTCCCTCACTGGGGCACAGATGCTTGAATGGTTCTGTTCTTACTAAGAGGCTCGGTCTGAGCTGGAGAAGCAGCTGTGCTAATACCCATAGCCACATCAACAGGATCTGTTTGGAGTGGGGGGGAGAGGGGGAATAGATTGAGAGGAAAGGGGCGGGAGTGCGGGAGAAAAAGCCCTGCTGAAATAAAGTCTTTCCTTCTCATTTTCATTTCTGAAGAGATGCGGGTCTACCTTTGTGGTCCGGTATTTGGAGACACAGCACCCTCTGCTGACACATGTAGGAAGGTTTTGTTTGCAAACACACACACACACACCTGACAAAATAAGGACTTTAAAATCCAGTGCTGAGATATTCAGTTAAGGAGCTCGCCCTTGAAAGATCTGCCTTGTTCCAAAAATAATTTTGAAGGGGAGAGACTAGCTGCTGAGAAGGACAGAAAGATCTCTGAGCAAATTCAAAGACTTGAAGACCTCTCTCCTCTCTCCCACTCTGGTCAAGTCTCTGTTCCATCCCAACAAAGGAACAGGGCATTGATCTCTATCAATGAGGAGTGAATCCCATACCAATGGGCTTTGGTACTAGGATTACCATAATTGCATAGTTTATCATATTTATATAGTACATTTAGATAGTTTATTATATTTAAGGTTTACAAAACACTTTATAGGCATTTTCTTTTGATCTTCACAACAATCCTGTGAGGTAAGTGCTATTAATATAAGGGAAATGATTATTAATAACCAATAAATTTGGGAGAACCAAAGTTCCCCTTTTTTCTAAAATCCTCATTTCAAAATTCAGTCTCTGAAGGAGATTACTAATAAGGAGATTGAATTAACTGTTTCCTCAGTCTTGGCCAGACCTCACCCAGCTTTACAAGAAATTTAATCTAAAGGTGGGGAAGCTCATTGTGCTCTACCCTGGATGGGGATAAATTCTTTGATTGGATTGCCCAAGCCTGAACAGTTTAGAAGTGCATCCCCCCAGCCCTTCATTAGAATGTAATACTCATTCTTCTCATTGTTAACCATTCAAAGTTGATCGCCAACCTCAAGAGCACCCATTCTTCCAAGGATCTATAAACTGTGTGCTTGAGTCAAGATTTGGTCCAAGAGAGAAGCCATTTGGCCATTCCTTTTGTTTAAAAAATGTCAGAATTATTAGTAAAAATCATTAATAATCCTGAAACTATGTCTCTCGAATGTCACAATTATCTCCATTTTGCACTTGAAGAAACTGAGGTTGAAAGAAATGAAATGACTTGCCCAGAATCATACTAACTAGTGTCTGGGGAAGAATTTGAACTTGTCTTCCTAATTCTATTGAGGGTGTGATACCAGGGAGGATCAGTGGAAAGAGCCCTGGTCTTGGAATCAGAACATTGAAGTTCAAATCTTGATTTTCCTATTTATGAATTCTATGACCTTGGGCAAATTGGGAAATCACTCCGGACCTCTGTTTAATCATCATGAAAAAGAGAGGACCGGATTAAATTACCTCTAAGGTCCCTTCCAGTTCCAAATCTCTGATTTGATATGAAAAGATACTCTCTAAGGTTTCTTCTAGCTTTAAATCCTGTGATCCTATAATCTGAAAGATAAACAAGCAGAAACATGACAAATAACCCTAAGCTTTTAGAGAGGGGACAGAGAAACAATTAGGTTTCCACTAGAGTCTGTCCAACACACCCCTTCCTACCTCAGGAAGACATTAAGTGTGAAGAGCTTATGAAAGACTAAGTTTCTAGGGAAACATATTCTTCCATTTGGGGGTGCAGATCAGGTATTGGCTCTCTCCATTTCACTTTAGCCAATTGCAGGACTGAGGGGAAGAATCTGTGAAGCCATCCATTCCAAGCCATCGTCAAGATAACTAGTCATCTGTCTCATTCTTGTACCAAGGAGCAGTAAACAATTTAGAAAAATGAATGTTTAGGCTAATACCAGCTGGGGCCAAGATGGAGTCCTGAGCTCTTTTTAGTAAACAAAACAAAATGAAAGCAAAATAAGAGATGGAGCAGGACTCAAGGACTGTGAATAAATCACTAAAAGTATCTGAAAGATCAGGGAAATATACAGGGAAAAACTAAAGGATCCCTATTTCTTATGCATTTCAAAGCTTGGGGGGGTAGTAGCTACCCTCAATCTCCTTCAAGAGTTTAATTGCAGAATTGTAAATTACTGCTAGGAAGCCCATAAACAAACCCAATGATTAGGACGGAAGAGGGAATGACTCGGAAATCCTTCTCTCTATAAAATATTCCCTCACTGAGTGTTTGTCAATTTGCCAGACATAAGGTATTGGCACATTTCATTCCTCCATCCATTATGCTTTCTGAGAAACCAGCCCCTCTCCAAACAAGTTTCCCCATTTGTCTGTCTCTGCCCTGCTACTCTTGGAGTAACCTTGAACTGCCTGCTATCCAGGAAAAGTGGTGGGTCAAAATGGGGGATTATTCTCCCAAGAACCCATCACTAGAATAGACATTTCGATGACCCCTCCCCAATTCTGTCCACTACAATTCAGATGTGCTCACATGCACGTGCACACATACACCCCCCCCCAAAAGTAGCCATTTAAAAGTCGACAACTCAAATCATACATTACAACTGATTTTTGTTGTTCAACTCTGCAGGACCCCATTTGGAGTTTTTGTGGCAAAGATAATGGAGTAATTTGCCATTTCTTTTTCCAGCTCATTTTACAAAGGAGGAAACTGAGGCAAATGAGGTTGTTACTTGTTCAGGTTCACACAACTAGAAAGTGTTTAAGACTAGATTTGAACTTGGGTCTTTTTGACTCTAGTCCTAGTGCTCTAACCATTCTACCACCTAGTTGCCCTAGTTAGAGCTGGATGAGAACTTAAATATTCAAAAAATCCAACTACCTTATTTGACAGAGAATGAGACCCAGAGAAAGGAAATGACATGCTTAATATTGCACAGCAAGACCGGTGACCAAGTGGCCACCAGGATCCATTTTGCTTCATTTTAAGAGTGAGGGAATTGAGGCTCAGAAGATCATAGGAATGGTCAGTAGCAGAGCAGATTCTCTGACTGCAGGTACATTCTGAAGCTATTCGATTCACTCATGTTTGTTTTGGGGGCATGTGAGAAAGCCTTTATGTCAACCCCCAAAATACATAAGATTTAAAGTGTGAAGAAGGCATATTTTGAACAAATAAAGGAAATACAAAATACTCATATATCCTATGACATGACTATCCAGCTTATGAAAGT
This sequence comes from Sminthopsis crassicaudata, assembly GCF_048593235.1. Lineage (NCBI taxonomy): Eukaryota > Metazoa > Chordata > Mammalia > Dasyuromorphia > Dasyuridae > Sminthopsis > Sminthopsis crassicaudata. The sequence continues at coordinate 364,665,006 of NC_133620.1, forward strand.
AAATACTCTGTGTGAATGCCCAACAGATATTTTTCATTCTCCTGCAACCTACACTGTCTGATCAACTCACAGCAATTATGGAGGGTGAACAAGATCCAGCTTTACTGCTCAGCAGGGAGGACATAGCTTCCCTTTTTTGTCCTTCAACTACAAGAAGAGCCTGTTCATAGTATCTTGTCATCTAACAAATTAGCTGTTAAAAAGATTTTCTCCTATTAGTCAGCAATTACTTGACTGAAACTCAGAAACTCTTAAACTGTAAGTGATCTTCCAAAAACTAGAAATGACCGTTTCTTGGGATTACTAATCACTGACTTGTGCTCAAAAAATAAATAAATAAAACAGTAGAAAAAGAAATCAACAATTTGGAAAGTTTAAGTGTAGTATTGTTCATGGGGAACTAGCATTTTTAGTGTGAAGGCTTAGTGAGACCTTTTTGGGGCTATTCATACAGGTGGTGTCCACCTATCATCCAGTTCTCATCTGTGGCTCCAAAAAACTGTACAATGCACAGTATGCCTATCCTGATAAACTGCCTCAGCAAGTTGAGAATAAGTGACAGGCCTCAAACCCACTGATGAATTAGGGAGATGTCTATCCCAAGCATGTGAAGACTTCCTCCAATAGAATAGGTGGAAGAGAACAATTGATTCCAATGGCCATAAAGAGAGCTGAAGCAGTCACTATGGAGCTTGGTCAGACATGGGAAACACCAAAGTCATCCACTGCATCCTGGGCCATCCCCAGTCATCTTGACTTTTGTCTTGCTATTGGAATTCAATGACTCTGGAAGAGATAGTAAGGCTGATGAGCTTGTGCAACTCTACTTCACTTAAATCCGATTCACACATGAGTCAAGACATCATCCAATAATGTCAGTGGTCCTCTTTGAAAATGATCACATAAAAAAAGGAAAAAGAAGAAAATGAAGAATCACAGTTCAGAACTCAGTGGAACCCTAAGTCAGCCATCCTACCATAGTAGCTTCTTTCTCATTTCTTACCAACCTCAGTTTCTCTTAAAAACACCCAGTTGATTTCACAACTCAATTACACTAACACTACCATCATCCAGCTCTCAATCTCTCCTTCTGAGACATCAGCAGCCACCCACCCGTTCCCATCTGTAGGACCTGTATCTTCTTAAACATCGGCTATCCATTCGCATATGTGCAGCATAATTACTATTCTTTTACCCTGGCCCAGGACAGAATTCCCCGGAGGGTTTTCTCTATCCTTTTGTCACATACCTTTCCCTTAATATCAAAGAGCCTTGGATTAACATCAAGGAACCAAAGGGCCACCCACTTCCTCTTGCAGCCACAGAGTATAGCAGTATCGGCAGGATGGAAGCCTGATCGTTCTGGATCCCACCAAGTCCTGGACCGACTCTAGTTAAAACATAATTATTTCTTCCTCACCACCCCCACCCCCACCCCTAAACACTTGCAGATGTTTGTCTGCTTTCCGCTACTATATGTCTTCCAGGATGGTAAGGCGAACAGCCAGACTCATGTAAATATTTTAATCTATCTCTTTATTTCTTCCCTTTAAATCACATAAATTAAGAGGATGTTTCTGGAAGTGGTTTTCCTTTCTTCTTGTTAAAGAACAGCCTTAGTCTCAAGGGAATTAAAAAAAAAAAAGATAGTAATCATGAAAACAATAATAACTACTAGCAATTATATAGCTTTAAAGTTTGCAAAGCTTTTCACATTTGATTCAGACCTCCCCCCAAGGCTTCTTATCCCCATTTTTCAGATGAATAAATTGAAACTCCAAGAGGTTATATGACTCCCAGGGTCATACACTCACTCTGACACAGGATTTGAATGGCAAATAAGACTCTCTCCATAAATAGGCTAATTTTAAAGGGACCACAATCCGAAATAAAGGCAATACAAATCATCAAAATTATAGGTTGAGATGAGAAAGTGCTTTTTTTTTCTAGCTTAGGAACAAGGCTTCTGGATTGCTAAGGCACTGGGATGGTTTTGCCTTCGGTCAGAGCCTAGGGCCCTTTCACAAAATTTCCCCTTGGAACCAGATTCCAACCATCCTTTTCACCTGTTGCTCTCAGTAAATTTCTTGCTCATTGTCTCCTGCTGTGTCCAAATAAATTGTACACAGGTATCCTTAAAAAACAAAGTCTATCAATTCTAACAGACTTGTGATGGAAAAAAAAAGCCATCTGCATCCAGAGAGAATTCTGTTTTCTCCTTTTTTTTTGTTGTTTGCTGGGGGGTTTTTTTGTTTGTTTGTTTCTCATTTTTCCCCTTTTGATCTAATTTTTCTTGTTCAACATGATAAGTGTAGAAATACGTTTAGAGGAACTGCACATGTTTAATTTATACTGGAATACTTGCTGTCTAGGGGAGGGGGAGGAGGAGAGGGAGGGAGAAAAATTTGGAACACAAAGTTTTTCAGGGGGGGGGAATGTTGAAAACCATCTTTGCATATATTTTGAAAAATAAAAAGTTATCATAAAAATGTACCAAATAATTGTAAAAGATAAGTGTTTACTATGAATTTTAATTTTAAAACCTTCAGTTAAAAAAATGCCTATAGAACCAAGTATAAAAGTCTACTTTATATCATGGTACATTTTAAGAGACTGGCTCAAAAATCCAAAAGTAAATCTGTAAAAACAATATTTTTGCAAAGGGGATTTACTTTTAATGTGATATCCTGAAAATCTGGTCAGGCACGGTCCCTTTGAAGATTCTGGGATCATGTTATAACATTCACAAGTTTTTCAGACTAGAAGGAAATTCAGAAATTCCCTTGCTCATACCCCTCATTTTATAGAGAAGGGAACTGAGGCTCAGAAAGGGGAAATCATTTGCCCAAAGTCACACATAGCCAGGATGTAGCCTGTTAGAACGGATAGGTAATTTCAAGCCCCTCTAATACAACCCTGTAACTCAGACTCAGAGAATAATAATTTGCCCAAGATTACATGGCTAATGATTGCTAGGGCTGGACCTTGAATCTGTGGAGTTTTTTTTTTTCTTCCCTTTTTCATTATGCCATTTGCTAACTTCAATCCTTGTACTGAGATAGTAGCCCTATGAATACTAAGTCACAATAATGGGATGTTCCATGGGTTTTGTACTCCATATCATGTCTTTACCTCTAAGCAAGAGAGGCTCCCTATTTTATCTTCAACCAGGAGACACACAGCAGAAGGAATGTACTCTATTAAATTGTGAGGTCCTTGTCTGCTGGAACTAATTTTTTTATTTAAATATTGTTTTATTTTCAAAAAGAGATCTACTTTTCCTACCTCTTATTTTTATTCTACATTGAGAAAAAAAGGAAAATAAAATCTCTGTTACAAATGTGCATAGTCAATCAAAACAAATCCTGTTATTGATCAATCCAAAAAATTTCTCAATCTGTAATTTATTCTATTACCTTACTTATACGGAAGTGGGCAGTATGTTTCATTATAAGTTCTCTGGAGTTGTGGCTGGCCATTGTTTTTGTTTTGTTTTGTTTTAATTTCAATAGTATTTTATTTTTCCAAATACATGCAAAGATAGTTTTCAACATTCGTTTTTGTAAGATTTTAGGTTCCAATTTTTTTTCTCCCTCACTCCCTTACTTACCTTCCCCAACACAGCTAGCAATCTAATATAATGCTATACACGTGCAATCATTTTAACCATATTCCTGGAACTAATTTTTGCCTTTCTTTTCATTCCCATCACTCAGCACAGTGCCTGGCACATAGTTAATACTTAATAAATGCTTGTTGGCCATTTGACTAGTGGCAAAGGTCAGGTGTCTGCCTATCATCACATTCCCTTTCAGTCACAATCCTAATGCTTCCAGAAATTTACATATTCTTGTCTCTAAAGGTCAGCCACAGCATGGACTTTGGTCCTTCAGCTCTACTTGGACCATAGGAGAAAGACTGGGCTTTCTGCCCTCGCTCCACACAAGCTCTACTCAGGGCAAGCTACACAAAAGGCATGTAGGACTTAATACCTGCTCCATTTTGCAAACCTAGGTTCTCTCCCCTTTAGAATTTTAGTTGTACATATTTAACATGTATTGGCCAACCTGCCATCTGGGAGGGGGGAAAGGAAGGGGAAAATTGGGACAAAAGGTTTGGCAACTGTCAATGCTGTAAAATTACCCATGCATATATCTGGTAAATAAAAACTGCAATTTAAAAAAATTTTTAATAAAATTATCAAAAAAAAGAATTTTAGTTGTGGAGGCTGTACTTCAAAGTCAATGAGTCTCTAAGGAGGACCTTTTAAGAAAAATAATGCAAATGGCATTTTAGGCTCTTCAGAAATCCTTCAAACTCTAAGCTTCACTAATTTATGTTCTAGTAGAGCCAGAACTTAGTATTAAAATGTTTGGGGAAGAAAGGAAAGGAAGATTGCAAAGAAAGGCAGCTTCTAAATCAGAGACCGACCAACTTTGGTTATTTTTTCTGAAGATAAGAGAGCCCATCTCCCAGAGTCTAGCCTTCATCCGCTTCAGGTATTGAGAGGAATGGTTCTGGAGAAAAGCATCGTAGCGATGGAACCCCAGGGCTGAAGCAGGTGGCCAAGAAGTTCTGAACAGTGAATAGGGTCATACTCAGTCCAGTAGCTCATGGGAGAATGGATGGTAATAACAAACCATGTTGGGTGACTGCCTCAGGAAGAAAGTATGCCCCAGCTATACTGGAGAGATTTTTCCTTAGGGAGGAAATTTGCTGTTGTTGGTGTTGCTCAGTCATGTATAACTCTTCATGACCCCATTTGGGGTTTTCTTGGCAAAGATACTGATGGGTTACACCATTTCTTTCTCCAGATTATTTTATAGATATGGAAATTGAGGTAAACTTGGTTAAGTGACTTGCCCAGGATCACACAGTTAGTATCTAAAGCTGGATTTGAACTCAGGAAGATGAGACTTCCTGACTCCAGGCCTAGAACTCTATCCATTGCACTATCTAGTTATCCTTAAGGAGGAAATGCACTCTCCAAAGATGTCAGATTCCTGAAGTAAAGCCCAAATTATGGCTCTTTATAATAGTAAAACAACTATTCTGCATTATCTTGCTCTGCGCCATCTCTATTCTATATCTGGACCTTTATTATGTTTTTCATCTCTCTGGAATGGCTTCCTTCAACACTTATACCTCACTTGACCTTTTAGAATCCTCTCTTCCTTTAAGACATAATTCTGGTAGCACCTCCTCCATGGAGTCTTCCAGCTCAGAAGGATCTCCCCATCCACAAATTTTTCTCATGGCATTTTATCTGACCCTTTCCCTTGTTCCTATCACCTTCTGATTTGTAACATACCTATTTGTGCATATGCTTTCCCTCTCCTACTAGATTATAAACTCCTTGAAGGCAACCTTATTTATTTCATTTATTTATTTCATTCTGGAATGCCTAGCACAATATCTTTCAATAACAATAATAATAGGGCAGCCAGGTGGCAGAGTAATTAGTGCATCAGTCTTGAAGTCAGGAGGACCTGAGTTCAAATTTGACCTCAGACACTTAACACTTCCTAGCTGTGTGACCTTGGCAAGTCACTTAACCCCAATTGCCTCAGCTAAAAATAAAAAAAAAATTTAAACCAATAATAATAATCACTAGCATTTATAGAGCATTCTAAGTTTTACAAAGTCCTCTACAAATGATCTCCTTTGATCTTCATAACAAACCTTCAAGGTAGATGATATTATTATCCCGACTTTATAGATGAGAAAACTGATAATTTCCCAGTCACATAGAGGTGTAAATTTGGATTTGAACTCAGATCTTCCTGACCCAAAGTCCAAACCTTTATCCTCTGTACCTCAACATAATTAAATACATAGCTTGGGCTTACTTATGAGCATTATATTAGATCAAATAAACAAAGATAGAAAAGCACAAGGAAACAAAAGGAATTAAAGCATGGAATAGTAGACCAAATGCAATACTGCATTTATAGTCAGGGGGTTTGGATTTAAGTGTTGGTTCTGTCACTTTCTAGCTGTGTGACCTTAGGCAAATAATTTAACCACTCTGGACCTCAGTTTCCTCACTTATAAAAGGAAGAACCTGGGCAAGGTCCTGTTCAGTCTTTAAGTTTTGACCCTGAAAGAATAGACTGCTTTATAATATTTTCCAAGGAGAACCAGAAGGCTGTTAAAAAGGAGTACCATTGTTTTATAGGTCTAGACTTCCAAAAGTTAAATTTGAATAGAGATATAAAATAAGAGATGCTATTATAAGAAAAATTCCCTTAAATGTTTAAAGCCCAGAGATTCACATTAAAGGCCTAATTGAAAATTACCATATTGGGTCATTGTCATTGGTCAAGGAGGAATTCTCAGCTTTCCTTTCTCAGCTAACCAACCTTCTGCTCTAATATGCCAGAAGAAAGTTTTTGTTTTCCATTTCTCTATTTGGAAAGCTCTTCAGAGCAAGCGAAGGCAGATATACTGTTAGCATATTTCCTCTAAACCATAACATTTTTCTCTCCTTCCATTCCCAAGGAAAAAATGATAGAGGTATGCTCTGGTGATAAAATTGTTAAATTTGTGGTATGAGCATTTACTTCCCAGAAATCTGCACTGGTTACAGATCGGGGATTGATTTCTTATTTTGTTGCCTGTCTAGATTTAAGAAAATTATGGGGAAAATATTCATGGGGAAGGGATAAGCATTTATTAGATACCTATTATGTATCATGCACATACAAATATTATTTCACTTGATCTTCATGACTATGCTGGGAATTAGATGCTATTATTATCTCCATTTTATAGTTGAAAAAACTGAGTGGCTTGGCCAGGGTCACCTAGCTGGTAAATTCTAAGACCAAATTTGAACTCAAGTTTTCCTGACTCCAGCCCCAGCAGCACTCTATCCAATACATCATTTTACTCCTATTATTTGCAATAGAGTCTTGGCAAGAATTAAATCACAAAGGACCCAATATACCGGAGCAAAGAGCCATCTATCACAAGAACAGACATATGAGGATCTCCCTCCTCAAAAAGCTCAAAAGATTATTACAAAGTACATCTCACTCAGGACGCTCCACATAACTAAATCCTAGGCACAGTGAACAGGTAGTTGGCCATAGTAGTTTGCAATAAGAGCTAGCAAAAAAAGGAAATTGCAGATAATGGTTGCAGAAAATAAGGAAGATAAAAGAAATTTTTCAGTGATCTAAAGAGTATAATGATGGCAGCAGTAGGCAAAGTATCAAGCCCGAAATTAGTAAAACTCATCTCCCTGAGTTCAAATCAGTCTCAAACATTTCCTAGCTGTGTTGCTTGGGCAAATCATTTAACCCTATTTGCCTCAATTTCCTTATCTATAAAATGAACTGGAGAAGAAAATGAAAAACCACTCCAATATCTTTACCAAGAAAAACCCAAACGGGGTGATGAAGAGTCAGGTATGATAGAAATGACAAAATACATTGTGTCATTTGTGCTAGTTACAAATAACAATTGTGTGTACAAGAGTGTTCTGTGAGAATAGTGTCAAGAGGGTCAAGGCTTAGCAAAAGCTGATACTTGTTATGGTTAGGATGACAAAAATGTGAGGAGAGCATGTTGGGGTTTTTTAAGCCACATTGGAGACAAGATTCAAGAAGAAATAAGACCATTGCTTGCTGTGGGTAGGATGATGATAACAGATAGAAGAAAAAATGTAGATCTATTTAATTCACATTTTATTTCTGTCTTCTTTGCTAAAGAGAAACAATAATCAGACTAGAAAGAATAAAACAAAAATGACTAAAATGGGATTTGAAACTTAAAATTAGCAGGGAGATTAGCTTTATGAAGGGTATGGAAAATATTGAGTCTATTCTGCTAAATGTGTTGGTCTACGTAATTCCTGGTACTGGGGAAAGAAGAATCTGGTGGATTGCTTATAGTCTGGGGATTCTGAGTTACAATAGGTTAAAGATTATTGAGTGTCCTTAATTAAACTGTCACTAATATAGTGAGCCCCTACAGCAGAGAATCACCAGGTTTTTTAAACTAGGTAAGGTGGAGTAAATGGCCCAGGTAGAAAAAATGGTATAGGCTAATGCTTCTATATCAATGAATATTGGTATTAGACCCAAGTAGACAAAAAAGAAGGAAGGAAGGAAGGAAGGAAGGAAGGAAGGAAGGAAGGAAGGAAGGAAGGAAGGAAGGAAGGAAGGAAGGAAGGAAGGAAGGAAGGAAGGAAGGAAGGAAGGAAGGAAGGAAGGAAGGAAGGAAGGAAGGAAGGGAGGAAAGGAGGAAGGGAGGAAAAGAAGAATTCAGTCAAGAAGGAAGGAAGAAGGAAATGAAAGCAGTGTTGAAGTATTGCAGATGGGAAAATGCACTTTTTTTAAGGTAGTAGGGAAGATGGAGAGAAAAAAGGTCAATTCTTTAAGCTGTAGGCTGGTTAACCTAATTTCAATTTCTTACAAAATTCTCAAATGTATTTTTATAACAATAGCTTTTTATTTTTCAAAATACATGCATACATAGTTTTTAACATTCACCTCTGCAAAATCTTCTGTTCCAAATTTTTCTCCCTCCCTTTCTCAGACAAGTAATCCAAAATATGTTAAACATGTGCTGTTCTAGACATATTTCCACATTTATCATGCTGCATAAGAAAAATTAAATCAAAAGGGGAAAATGAGAAAGAAAAACAAAGCAAATAACAGCAAAAAAAAAAAAGCGAGAATACTATATTGTGATAGTCCCTAAAGTCCTCTCTCTGGATGCAGAGAGCTCTCTCCATCACAAGTTTATTGGAATTAGCCTGAATCACCTCATTGTTGAAAAGAGTCACCTCCATCAGAAGTGATCTGTGTACAATGTTTTCTTGGTTCTACTCACTTCACTTAGCATTAGTTCATGTAAGTCTCTCCAGGCCTCTCTGAAATCATCCTCCTTATCATTTCTTATAGAAAAATAATATTTCTTCATGACCAAAGAAGAACTAGAGATCATTAGTGATTACAAAATAGAAAGCTTTGATTATATCAAATTGAAAAGTTTTTGTACAAACAAAACTAATGTAGATAAGATTAGAAGGGAAGCAATAAACTAGGAAAACATTTTTACAGTCAAAGGTTCAGATAAAGGCCTAATTTCCAAAATATATAGAGAATTGACTCTAATATATAAGAAATCAAGCCAATCTCCGATTGATAAATGGTCAAAGGATATGAACAGATAATTCTCAGATAAAGAAATTGAAACTATTTCTAGTCATATGAAAAGATGCTCCAAATAATTAATAAGCAGAGAAATGCAAATTAAGACAACTCTGAGATACCACTACACACCTGTCAGATTGGCTAGAATGACAGGGAAAGGTAATGCAGAATGTTGGAGGGGATGTGGGAAAACTGGGACACTGATACATTGTTGGTGGAGTTGTGAATACATCCAGCCATTCTGGAGAGCAATTTGGAACTATGCTCAAAGAGTTATCAAACTGTGCATATCCTTTGATCCAGCAGCATTGCTGCTGGGTTTGTATCCCAAAGAGATCTTAAAGAAGGGAAAGGGACCCACATGTGCAAGAATGTTTGTGGCAGCCCTCTTTGTAGTGGCCAAAAACTGGAAACTACGTGGATGCCCATCAATTGGAGATTGGCTGAATAAATTATGGTATATGAATGTTATGGAATATTATTGTTCTGTAAGAAATGACTAGTAGGATGATTTCAGAAAGGCCTGGAGAGACTTACATGAACTGATACTGAGTGAAATGAGCAGAACCAGGAGATCGTTGTATACTTCAACAACAATACTGTATGATGATCAATTCTGTTGGATGAGGCCCTCTCTAACAATGAGATGAATCAAATCAGTTCCAACAGAGCAGTAATGAACCGAACCAGCTACACCCAGCGAAAGAACTTTGGGAGATGACTATGAACCACTACATAGAATTCCCAATCCCTCTAATTTTGTCTGCCTGCATTTTGGATTTCCTTCACAGGCTAATTGTACACTGTTTCAAAGTCCGATTCTTTTTGTTCAGCAAAACAACTGTTTGGTCATGTATACATATATTGTATTTAATTTATACTTCAACAAATTTAACATGTATTGGTCGACCTGGCATCTGGGGAGGGGGAAGGAGGGGAAAAGGTTTGGCAATTGTCAATGTTGTAAAATTACCCATGCAAATATCTGGTAAATAAAAACTATTAATAATAATAAAAAAAGAAAAACAATATTCTATTACATTCATATACTACAACGTATTCAGCCATTCCTCAACTAATGGACATCCACTCAGTTTCCAGTTCCTTGCTACTACAAAAAGAGCTGCTGCAATCATTTTTGCGCATGTGGATTCTTTTCCCTTCTTTATGATCTCTTTGGGATATAAGCCCAGTAGAGACAATGCTGGATCAAAGGGTATGTACAGTTTTATAGTCCTTTGGGCATAGTTCCAAATTGTTCTCCAAAACAGTTGGATTAGTTCACAACTCCACCACAATGTATTAGTGTTTCAGTTTTCCTACATCCCCTCCAACCTTTATCATAAACTCAAATGTATTTTAATAGGATTTTTTTTAGCAATCAGTAAGGTAAGAAATAATCACTAATCTCCAACATAGGTCCATCAAGAACAATCATGCCAGGCTAAGAGGAATGTCAGACAAAATATATCAGTCTTTTGGCATTATATTTGAGAACATATCATATCTTTGTGGAGAGATGTGGGTTAGATGATCATAAATCCAGATAGATTTGGAACTGGTTTGAAAGACTCAAAGAGTAAAATCATCAATTTAGAAGCACATCTCTCATGGAGCATATCAAGTGACTTCTATTTCATTTTTTTAAAATCAGCAACTTGGAAGAAGACAAAAATGGCATGTTTTATCATAAAACATATACATAAAACTGGGAAGGACAGCTAACCTGTACAGCAGAAAAGGATCACAAAATATTTGACATACTAAAATAATGAATATAATTAAGTACAGTTTAATAGGCTAATAGAAAGTACAAACCCTTAGATTAAAAATAACAACAACAACAACTCCATAAATGCAGGTCATAGTGAGACAATGGTTTGCTTCTGTGAAAAAGTTTTGAAGTTTTTAGTGAACTGCAAACTCATCTGATCCAAGAGTGTGACAAAGTAACCAAAAAACTTAATGAGATCTAGGTCAACATTAATAAAAGTAGAAGTCTGAATGAGATAAGGATTATTATCTCCATTTGACAGATGAGAAAACTAAGGTCAAACAAGAACCCTCCGAGTCAATAATTCACTGGAGATTTATGTATGTACTGTAAGAAACCCTCATTCCCATGTGTAATCTAAGATGCTCCTGTGATGTTTTTGTTGCTTTTGTGTGTGTGCGTGTGTGTGTGTGTGTGTGTGCTCGAGCTATAGTTTATTTAACTGAAAGAGACTTTTAAAGACATATAAAGGAATAATGAAACCGAGCAGCCAGAGGAATGCTACAGATTTTCCCCCCTGTAATCTAGCCTATTTAAATTCCCTCTGAGAGCAATATAGTGGTTTCGATTCAATTCATTTCAATAAACATTTATTAACTGAGCTGTCTCCTATATTCTAATTCACCCACAGGAAGAGAAATAGCCTTTCCTTCTCCTTATACCAATTCAAATTAATTTCACTAGGATTTAGTAAGCACCTACTATGTGCCCACACTGGAAATACAAAGTGAGATAGTCTCAGAATCACAGAATGGACCTTATCTAATCCTTATACAAAAGAAATGCCCATGTTAACCTAACAAGTGATTATCCAATCTCAGATTTCAAAGGAAGGGGCAGCTACCACCTGTCAAGGTAGTGCATTATACTTTCAGACAGCTCTAATTATTAGTCTTCTCTTGACAGCAAGCTTAAAAGTGTCTTAAATATTTGACTTATTGCTCCAAGTTTTGCTTTCTAGACCCAAAGAAAACAAACCCAATCTCTTCTTTCCCCTTCAAATACTTGGAGATAGCTATCCTGTTTCACCTTGAATCTTCTCCTCATGCTAAGCATGTCCAGTTTCTTCAACTAATTCTCATATGACATGGATTCAAGAATCCTCATCATCCTCGATGCCTTCAATATGACATGGACTCAAGCATCATCCTTATTGCCTACCTTATTAATATCCAATTCCCAGATGAGGTGTGAAGAGGGAGGAATATAGTGTGGAATTATTAGCTTCCTCTTTCTGGAAGAATATTTTTCTTACTGTAGAACAAAATTATATAAGCTTTTATTGCTTCCACCTCATACCACTAATGTATATTGAGTTTGTAGTCCACTAAGGCTCCCAGATCTTTTTCAGAAAAACTAATATTTATTCATGTAACTTTCATCTTGTGTTACTAAAGATTTTTGTACTCAAGTTTGAGTAATTATATTTATTCTCTATACGGAATTTAGCATATTCTTAGTAAATTTCAGCTTGTTGAGTTCAGCTTAATGCTCTAGCTTGTCAAAACATTTGTGGTTCTCATTCTATTATTCATTATATTAGTTATTCTTCTCAGCTTTATGTCACCTTCCGATTTGATGAGCATTCCAGATTCACCTTTATTCAAGTCACTGATAGGAAAGGAAAGAAAAAAAAATAAGCATTTGTTAAGCACTTTACAAATATGATCTCATTTGATTCTCACAACAACCCTGTGAAATAAGACTATTATGATCTCCATTTTAGAGTTCTGAGGCAAATAGAGGTCAAATTACTTTCCCAGGACCACAAAGCTAATACATGTCTGAGGCCAGATTTGAACACAGGTCTTCCTGATTTCAAGCCCTAAACTCTATCTTCTATCCCATCTATCCTCCTATGTAATTAATGGTAAATAAATAAATAAATAAATGGAAAAAAAATTAATAGCTTAGGACTAAGGGCAGATCCCTGAGGTACTCCATTGGAGACCTCCTGACATGTTAGGATTGGACTATTCACAACTACTCTAAAGGGCAGCTACAAGTACATGGACAGAGTACCAGCCCTGGGGTTAGAAGGACCTGAGTTAAAATCCATTTCAGATACTTGATTCTTACTAGCTGTGTGATCCAAGGTAAGTTTTTTTTAACACAATTGTATCATTATATATGTGTGTGTGTGTGTGTGTGTGTGTGTGTGTGTGTGTGTGTGTGTGTGTATGGAGAGAGAGAGACAGAGACAGAGACAGAGACAGAGAGACAGAGAGAGACAGAGAGAGATAAAATTTCCTGGGTCTTGTCATGCAACTAGTTCTGAATCCCTTTAATTGTCCACTAAAATTTTCCACAAGGTCTTTTTCATAAGCTTTGCAAAAATCAAGGTAAAGTACTTTCATAACATTCCCTTCATCTTCTAGTTTAGTAATTCCATCAACAAAGGAAATGAAGCTAGCCAGGCATAACCTGTGCTTGCTGAAGCCACGCTGACTCTTTGTGATCACCACTTCCCTTTCTAGAAGTTCAGCAGCAAACTCTTAAATCACCCTTTCTAGAATTTTCCCAGAATTGAAATCAAGCTCACTGGCCTTTGTTTTGCAGACTTTATTCTCTCTGCCCTTTATTGAAAATAGGGACATTTGCCCTTCTCCAACATGTGGGGGGCCTCTCTCATTTCCCACAATCTTTCAAATATCATTGTCAATGGCTCAGCAGATCATATCTGTCAGTTCATTAAGTACATATCAGTGTATTTCATCCCAGCCTGGTGACTGTATTCATCAAGGGCAGCCAGGTGCTCTCCAACATATCTCCTTCCTATCTTGGGTAACAACTCCCCTTTAGTCAGTTTTGTTCTGACATTTCCAGTGCAGAGGTCACTGGTTTCCTTGAAAGATAAAACAAAACTAAAACAAGAATCAAATAACTCCAACTTCTCTTTTTTGTTAGCTATCCTCCCAACTATTCCCAGCTTGGCTCCTATTCCTTCTCTGTTTCTTTTTTTCTCCACAGAGTTGAATTTTTTTTAATCTTTATTGTTGTTCTCAGATGAGATAGTGGATAGACAGGAAGATCTGCATTCAAATTCAGCCTCAGATACTTACTAATGGTAAACACTAGGTGAGTCACTAAACCTGACTCAGTTTCTTCAACTGTAAGGGGGAAGAGGGAGAGGAGAGAGAGAAGGAGAGAGTAATAGCCCCTATCTCATAGGGTTGTTGTGAGGATCAAATAAGACCCATTTGAGGTTTTATTGGCAAAGATACTGGAGTGGTTTGCCATTTCCTTTTCCAGTTCATTTTACAGATGAGGAAACTGAGGCAAACAGGATTAAATGACTTCCCCAGAGTCATACACTTATTGAGACCAGGTCTGAACTCATAAAGATAAATCTTCCTGATTCCAAGGCCAGTGCCCTCTGTCACCTAGCTGCTACAACATCAAAACAATGGATTATTGTGAGGATCAAACAAGATAATATTTCTAAAGCACTTAGTACAGTAGGTTAGAAGCAGATGATGCTAAATGTAAGACTGGGGTTGTTTCATTGTTGTGGATTTTTTTTCAATCGTAGAAGTAATTGGGAGTTATTGAAGATTTTTGAGTTGACAGTGAGCAGAGGCCTATAGGATCAGAATTATATTTTAGAAATATCATTTTGATAACTATATAAAGTCTAGATTGAAGAATGCAGAAACCAACCACATGATCATATCACAATAATCTAGGTAACAAGAAATTTAAGAGTCAGCTAGAGTAGAGTCTGTCATGTTCATTACCTCTTTTGGGATTTTCTTGGCAAAGATACTGGAGTAGTTCCCTAGTTCATTCTACAGATGAGGAAACTGAGGCAAACAGGGTTAAGTAACTTTCCCAGGATGACTCAGCTAATAAGTGTCTGAGTTTAGACTTGAATTCAGGTCTTCCTGATTACTGGCTTGGGACTCTATTCACTGCATCACCTACCTCCCCACAATGAAATCACCAACTAAATATTAAATGTTTTCTATAGGCCATAGAGGCCACTGTTAAGTACTGAAGACACACAAAAAAAATTGTTATAGCTTTTGCTTTCAAGGCACTTATTTTCTAATAAGAGCAACTACCCTTAAATAAATAAATGCATACAAGATGCAAACAAATCAAACTAAAGAAAATCTTCAAGAGAAAAGATCAAGTGGCTATAAAGGAGTAGTAAAGGCTATTGCAGGATGTATATCTGAGCTGAATTTGGGAAAGAAAAAAATCCAGGAATACCAAGATATGGAAGTGAAGAAGCAGAGCCTCTCAGATGTGAAGTATAGCAAGTGCAAAGAAAAGGAGAGGAGTGTCAAGAGAAAAAGGGGCAAGTAAATTGGTCCTATTTGACCAAAAAATCAAGGACGTTAGGGAAAGGGAGTAAAGCTTAAGAAGACAAGAAAAATAGAAAAGATAAAGTTTTGAAGAACCTTAATTGCCAGGCAGAGGATTTTATATTTTATCCTAGAGGCAATAGAGACTCAAAAGAGTTTGTTGAGCCAGAGAAGAGAGGAGAAAAATGACATGATCACATCTGTACTTTAAGAATGTCTCCTTGGCAGTTGAAGTACTGAGGTGGGGAGAAACTTGAGTCAGGGAGAAAAGTCGGGAGACTATTGGAATAGGAGAAGTGATGAAGCTCTAAAGGAGGGTGGTGGTTGCATGAGCAGAGAGAAGAGAACATATACAAGAGATAATGTGAAGGTAGACCTGACAAGAATTGAAAACTGATTGGATATGTTTGGGGATTGAAACCAAGGAATCAAGGAGGATGTTAAGGTTGTGAACCTGGGAGACTAAATGGATGATAGTACCCTCAATAATAATCAGAACTTTTATAAGAGAGGACATTTTGGCAAGGGAAAGGAAGAATGATAATGAGTCCTGTTTTGGACATATTGAGTCTAAAATATTTCTGGGAAGATCCAGTTTGAATTATCTCTCTTTTTCAGGGTAGCCTATATTCAGACCAATATGGCATATATCAGTGATTTGGATGCAGCTGTAGAACGAATGCATGCTAATCTAATTTGTGGATGGTACAAAGCTAGGAGGAACTGCTGATATCATAACTGACAACTGAGATTGAAAATAACCTCAATAAATTGAAACAATGGGCCAAAACCAAGAAAATGGACACTTAAGAGGCATAGATATAAAATTCTTTAATTGTATAAGACAATGATAAGGGTGATCTGGATTGACAGAAGTTCACCAGAAAAATAATTGGTGTTTTTTAACTCATAAAATCATAATATATTGAAATAGATCCTTCTTTTCCCAATTTCAACCCTCTGGTGAATCAGTTCAGCTCTTCACTATTTCCCATTTTTCAAATACACTGTTGGAGATGTAAGAGAGCTCAGAAGAAAAGCTGGAGATACAGATTGGAGAACCATCTGCATAGATATGCTATGTGAGTTGATATTATCTCAACTATTATATAGGACAGAATCTTAGGGAATACCCACAATAAGGGAGTGGAGGATAGTGAAGAGGATAAAGATTTAGCAAAGTAGGCTGAGGAGAAGCCAGATAAATAAAATGAAAACCAGGAGAGAACAGTATCTAAAAAAAAACCAGAGATGAAAGAGTATTCATGGAAAAGAGAGAATGATTACTCTTTTGAGAGGGGGAAGATAAAGGAAGGAAGAAGTAAAGAAAATTTGGAACTCAAAATCTTACAAAAATGAATGTTGAATGCTATCTTTACATGTAATTGGAAAAATAAAATACTATTGAAAAAATGTTGCTCTTGGAAACAAAAGCTACCTCTTCATCTGAGATTAAATTGAAGGAAGAGATGGAAGGGGAAGGGGAAATATTGTAAAAAGGATATTATGTGAGGAGAAGAAGAGAAAAGAGAGATCTTGGTGGATAAGTATTTTTGGTGAAACATGAGAACAAGACCCTCAGCATAGAGGGAGGATTGTCATGGAAGACTTGAAGAATAATGAGAATGCTTAAAACAATCTCTGTGGTGAGTATGATAGGGAATAAGACAAGAATAGATTGATTGTTTTGTTGCTGTGAGATCCTAGTTGAAACTAACATAAATTTAGAGTGAACTCAATCAGAATAGTTTTATGACTTCCTCTAGCTTAGTTCAATAGCATGAAATAGGAGCAAAAGACATGGATGATAGGAATAATCTAGGTTTATGGTAAAGCATAAATGGGGACAGGACATGGGGAAAAGGGATTTTAGAATACAAAACCATCTAGAGCTTAATTGGTTCACAAAGGGATTAAGACTGGAAAGGGAAATTCTCCCTTCATTATATCATGAGTTTATGTAAAAACATCAATTATTTTTCATGTGAACTATTGTCAAACCTCGGTTACCCTTATCATTAGTCTTATACAATTAAAGAATTAAAGATCTATGTCTCTTTAAATGTCAGTTTTCTTGGTTTTAACCATTGTTTCAACTTTCTGAGGTTATTTTCCATCTCAGTTGTCAGTCATGATATCAGCAATTCCTCCCAGCTTTGTACCATCCACAAATTAGATTAGCATGCATTCCATTCTACAGCTGCATCCAAATCACTGATATATGCCATATTGGTATGAATATAGGCTACCCTGAAATAGATACATATCCCTAAAAAGAGCTATCTTTGAAAAGAAATGTATATATCTAAGCATACTCAGAAACATAACACCAATCATGAAGCACAACTAAATTTTATACAAATCAGATTTTGGGGGGTGCAGGGGCTGAGGGACTGGGGACAAGGAAAGAAAACCTATATTGGTCTGTTATAGTAAATGTTGAACAGGGTAAGAGAACAGTCTAGAACTCTAGGCACGCAAATTCAGCTCCCTATCAAGAATAATTCCTAGATCTTGTTCTCTCTTATTGATAGTCTGTTTATGCTTCTCATACTCCACATTCCATTTCTCATCTTCATGTCTGTGAACAGATTATCCCTCATTCATGGGGGATATCCCTCACCTCATAGAATCCTTAGCTCCCTTCAAAGCTTGGCTAAAAGTACACCTCATACAATCAGTCTATCTTGATCTCCTCCAGTTGTGAGGGCTCTAGCCCCCTCCCCAAAATGATTCTTTGTCTACTTCATACACAATGGTTTATTTAGTTATATCTGTTATATCTTCTTCCCTTCATAGGATGCATGTCTCTTGAGGGCAAGGGCTATTTTGGTTCTTTGTATCTTCAGCACCTTGGACAGTGACTGACGCATGGAAGGCACTCAAATGTGACTGCTGTTGGGTATCAGTACCCCAGTAGCCATTCCTGGATGTCCTTCCTGTCAAATTGGTTTTACTCAGCCAATTCTTTCCTCACTGGATCTCTTTGGTATGATTCCACCTCTAGCATGACACTTCTCCAAGCAGAACTATTAGTGTGCTCTAGCCACCCTCTATGGCATATAGTCACAGAGGTTGTCTCTAGTCTTGTATACTTAGAATGTTATGGTCAATTATAAAGGCCACATGTTAAAAGGACCATCAACAAATTTGCCTTAACCAACAGTAAGGTAAGGCACAACACTAGTGTGACTCAGGATTTAGATATCTAGTATTGGAATTAGTTTGGAAGGATACCTACATTAAAACTATAAGACACCCTGAGGAAATGATTATGATTCAGATGATTCCTGAAAAAATACACAAACATAAATCATTTGTATTTATTGTGAGTGTCACTGTGAGTGATGCATCTAATTCCAGGATTTCAAAACATTTAACAAAGTCAAATGAACATTGTCTTATAATCAGTCTAATTAGATAATTCGTATAGAACATAAACTAAGCCACAAAAAGGTTTTTAAACTAAAGAGCATCCTAAAAAACAAACTAATAGCCATCATTGCTCATCCAGCCTTAATGATCCAACCACATTGAATGCCTTCCTTGAGGTTTTCTGATTTTTGTCACTATAACCTAGCATTCTTTTGAATGCTACAGAAGGAATAGATAAGCCTGAATTCAACTAATTAATCCACATACATACATATGCATGTACATATGTATATATGTACGTGTATATGTAAATTAGCTTATAGTCTTTTTTCATTTCTTAAATTTGTCATTTATTTATTTTTAAGACTTTTTCTTTTAAATTTTGAGTTCCAAATTCCCCCCCACTGAGACATAAACAATATATCAATTCTATGTAATACATTTTTAATTAAGCGTGAATTAAGCTCTATAAAAGACAAAGTCTCTGTACCCCTAGCTAAATACAAAGACAATTATCATCAGAAAGATGGTCACTACAAAGATTTGGAAAATGAATAGATGCCCATCAATTGGCATGGATATGGCTGGATAAAATTTGGTATATGAAAGTAATGGAATACTATTATTCTATAAAATGATGAACAGACTGATTTTTAGAAAGGCCTAGAAAAATTTACATGAACTTATGCTGAGTAAAACAAGCAAAACCAAGAAAACATTGTACATAGGAACAGAAAAATAGTACAATTATCAACTATAACAGATTTGGTTCTTCTCAGCGGGTCAGTGATCCAAAGCATTCCTAATAAACTTTGGTGGAAAATGCCATCCATATCGAGAGTGAGAACTATGGAGATTCAATGTAAATCAACATGTGCAATGTTTACTTTTTTTTCTTTTTCTTCAGTTGTTTTTTTCTTTCATGGTTTTTCCCTTTTATTCTGAGTTTTCTTTCCTAACATTATCATAAGTAAATATTTTTTTTAAAAAGAATGAATGTATGTAATCAAAAAAAAGTTGTTTTTACATGTAACTGGGGAAAATAAAAAATAAAAAAAAGATGGCCACTAGATAGCTGATTTTTTTACTTTTATTTATTTATATGTTTGTTTCTATCCATAAAAACTCAGGAAGAATATCTTTCTACCTCTTACAAGCTGTGTGACTTTGAGCAAAACAAATGACCTCTCTAGATGTCAATTTTCTCATTCATAAAATGAGAAAGTTGAAGTAGATGACCACAAGGGCCCCTCCCAGGTCTAAAGTAATGATGCTATGATATCCTAAGGTATACAGAGGCTAAAGTCTAAATAATACAGGAGCTATGGATAGACAGAAGAGACTGAAGAGGACCTGCCAATTATTGTTAACAAAGGGGACATGGAATGAACATGAGATAGCAAAAATATTAGAGGTTGGATAGGATCAGACTATTTTGCTTTGAGGAGCAATGAGGAAAAAATATAGAATGGCATTTCTTTGTGCTTTTAAGCCTAGGTAGGTCCAGAGGAGAATAGTTAGGTGGCACAGCAGATAGAGTACTGGACCTGCAATCAGGAAGATTTGAGTTCAAATCCAGTCTCAGACACTTACTGGCTGTATAATCCTGGGCAAGTCACTTAACCCTGTTTGCCTCAGTTTCTTCCTCTATAAAATGAACTGAAGAAGAAAATGGCTAATCACTTCTATATCTCTATCCAGAAAACCCAAAAAATGGATCACAAAAACTTAGACAACTAGAGTTAGCAATGACCAAATAACAGCAAAGATCCAAAGCAAGACGTCTCTCTTGTCAACAAGATAATCAGAGTCCCAGAAGCAGCAGACACTCCTCTGGGTTTCCACGGACCTTCAAACAACCAAATGCACTCAACACTGTCAGTATTTCTCTGATATACTGTCTGTTGTTGAGATAAAAGATGGTTTGTTCCCCATGTTTTCAAGAGCCAAATGATACAAGAGGGGCCTCCCCCAATGAAGAGAAAAATTGGAAATATTGTCATCTTGACTTTTCTTTATGACAACATCACCTCTCCTTCAGTCTCAGTCAGTCTTTGATTAGGATATCAGTGCTCTAGGGAAGCAAGTCCAGCCCATGAGAGAGGGGAAAAAAAAGGCTCTCTGCACCTCACTAATAAGTGATGTGAAAAGCTTTGCAAGTACTTTCTTTGTTTTTGAGCCACTATTTCCACAATAGATTTTAATTTTTAGAATTACAAGAGGGAATCTGCCTGTGCTCAGGAAGCTAATAATTTTCCACTCCCATCAGTAGCCAAAAAATTGTGCACTGATTCACTGGGGCAGGATGGGTTGGGGTGGGGAGAGGTTGATTTATTTAAAGGTTTTTTTGGTGGTTTTTTTCCTTCAACTGTAGTTGGGTTTCTAGGGGCTTTTTTCCCCTTCTTTTCAGAATGAGTCTCTTGTTGACTGTGTTGATAGATACAGTCAGGAGGAGGCAGGAAAAAGATTAGTGAATTGTCTGCCTGGCTCAGGCCCACAGGACAGAGACAGACTAGCAGATGGCCTGGCTTAATCTGTCCAGGGTACTGTCATCCCAGTTCAGGAAAAAATGTGAAAACTTTAGCTGGCCCTGCTTTCTCATTCACAGAGGCTTTATTGTGCACTGAGTGATAAGGATACTGTTTAGGAGTGAGGAGGGGGTGGAGGGGACCGACAGTAATTCAAGCTAATAGGTCCTCTCACATCAGCTCTCAATAAATGGCTCTCGGGAAAGACTCTGTGCAGGATTTTCTCTACAAGAAAAGACCTCCATCTCAAACTGGAGAATGAAGCTGAACATTCCTGTTTCACTTCATCCCTTTAGGATCCATTTTTTTAACCCATCCCTCTATCAATCCTGACAAAAATGCTCCTTTCCTAAGCCCAAACCTCCAAATTTATCTTCCTTTGATCATGTTTTTTCTAAGCCTTTTCTGTGTCAAGGACCCCTTATATAATATGAAACCTACACACCCATTCTCAGAATTATATATATGTATATATATATATATATAAAGTACGATTAAGTTATATATATATATAGATATATACATATATATCTATATATATATTACTTAATCGTACTTTATTTTTTCAATTATATGCAATAATTTTAAACATTTATTTTTGTAAGACTTGGAATTTCAAATTTTTTCTCCCTCCCTCCCTTACCTCCTCCATCCCCAAGACAGCAAGCAATCTGATATAGGCTATAAATATACAATCATTTAAAACATATTTCCATATTACTCATGTTGGGTAAGAAAAATCAGAACAAAAGGAAAAAACCACAAGAAAGAAAAAATGAAGAAACAAAAAAGATGACAATAGTATGCTTCAAATTGCATTCAGTCTCCATAGTTCTCTCTCTGAATGCAGATGGCATTTTCCATTGCAAGACAATATTGCCGAGAAGAGCTAAGTTTATCATAGTTGATCATCACACATTCTTGCTGTCGCTGTGTACCATATTCTCCTAGTTCTGCTCACCAGTACAGTATTTTTCAAATATTTGAAGAAAATGCTAAATTTCAACTAAAGGTTAGTGAAAATAAAGACATAATTTTTCCTATCTGAGTGCATGAATGCTCTCTAATCTACCCACAGAACCTTTGGGAGTCTGTGGACTCCAGGTTAAGAAGCCTTATTCTATGTATAATGGGAATAAAGTCTACCCTTAAGAAGGAAAAAGAAACTTCATGGTAGACACAGAAATATAATCTCCTTTGTATTGATGGAATTCTCTTTGTTCAAATGGGACGTTTGAAATGCTGTTTCTTGAGGCAATACTGAATCTAAAAGTCACTAATTGGGGGCTGTGTTTTTTGTGTCTGGATAGAGATAGAAACTGCTTCCCTAGTCACCAGTGAAGATAGATAACTGGTCAATAATTTAAAATCTTAGAGAATTAGCTGGTGTGCTATTAGAAGGCGAAGAGATTTACCCAAATTGATACAGTTAGTATGTGTCAGAGGAATGACAGTGTGAGACTTTTCCATTTGACTTTTCCATTGATGGTATCCAATTATTTTGATTGCAATAATAATCCAGATGCATTACTGCATAATTGAAATGATTAGATTTTAAAGAATATGTGCTTATTAGTGTAAGCTTTGTTCCAGGGGCGGAAATTAATTAAATGCACCTTTTAATTTCTATGGAGTTTGGGCTGTGCTCACCATGGAAATGGAAGAGTACTGAATTTGGAGTCAGTGGTCATGAATTTAAATACTATCCATGTCATTTACTACTTTTGACCATGAACACATTTAGCCACTCTTGTTTAGTGTCAGGTCCCATATCTATAAATTAATCAATCAACAAGTTCCTATTATGCCAGGCACAAGGCAAACAGATATAATGGAATTATATGACTTTTAAAGTCCCTACATCTGTGATCCTAAGGCTTTCTGCCTCCAGGACCAGGGCTCTACATTTTATGCTAAGTAGCCTTTCTCCAGGAATTAAGAAGTCTCATTTGGAAAATCTTTAACTTTTAGACCTCCTAACTGTCATAGTGATTATCTATGTTTGTGTCTTATTCTCCTATGGATAAAACTCTGTATTATCCAAACTGTGTGCCTCCCTTAGCACCTAGGACAGTGTTCTGCACCCAGGAGATGCTTAATAGGGCATTGGAATAGGGCTATTACATTAGATAGTACACTGGACCTGAAATCAGGAAGATCTGAGTCCAAGTCTTCCTTAGGATACTTACTAGTTATGTAATCCCTCTGAGACTCAGTTTCTTCATCTGTAATATGGAAACAATAACAACAACCCTCCAGACTTGATGTAAGGATCAAATGAAATAATATGCTTCATAAAACTAAAAGTGCTAAAAACATGCTAGCTATTATTAATAATGAAGGTTGAAGGTTGTTGTCCTTCATTCTCAAAGAGGACCAAAATGACATCGCTATGTTAGAGTCAAGTTACAGTGTGTTTGACTATGGCTGATCAGAATGATGAATAGGAAGACAGAATACTCTGCCACAAGTTGGGCACAAATAGTTCCTATAAACATTTTGGATTGATTCTCTAATTTTGCGTATCTTTTATTTCTTCTGAGCTAATTCAATTCTGCTTTGCTCACACAGCACAATGAATGAATTAATGAATTACTGAATGGGCCAAATCATTCTTGCTTCACAGGAGTATCTTCATCAGAGAAAAAGAACCGCTCATAATTACAGATCTATCATTGAGGGGTTGCCAGACCAACTGACAGCAGAGGGTCCTCACTCAGTTTGTGCCAGGCTCCCTTGCTCACAGAAAGTCATGTCTGCTTCCATAGGCTCCTTCATTTTGGTTGTCCTCATGACAGCATGCAGAAGGGATCCTTCCTTCTTCCCCCTTTTCCTGCTACTTCCTGATCCCAACAGACTGGACCCCTCAGTCCATGCATCAGTCTGCTTTGGAGAGCTGGAACTCCCACACCCAGTTTCACAGAGTTGAGGTAGGAAAGGAGGGAATGCAATTTGAAATAAGAAAGGGAAAGAAGTGCCTTTGTGTCATAGGAGTGAGTGGAAAGGATCCAGGACTAAGAGACTGGAGCATTTCTCGTCTCAGACAGCAGGTGCTCTCCTGGATGTGGTTATGGCAACATAATAAATGATGGATAATTGCTTTTGTGACAACTTGCCAATTAAATTAGACTCAGCAGAATAACATAATGACAATTTGTTATGCTCCGGTGGGCACTAACATACCAATCATAATTAAATGCTATGACTGAAATAGAATACTGCTCTATGCAGGAATATATAACCCCAATTCCCTCTCAGTGAAACATTATAGGCTGAAGCTTGATTTTAATTTCAGGAAGATAATGGCATTAGTGTGCATCCGAGTGGGTTTCTGGAGAGGTCTATGGTAAGGGGGAGATGAGCAGCCACCAGAAAGAAGCTGCCTCTTAAGAAAGGCCCTGAGGGCAGATTCCAGGGTCACAAGGAAAATTCTGGAGAAGAAGAAGCTATAGTCTGTGGTCCACAAACATTAAAGAACATGCCTGATCTCTGGAACAAAATATGCTTTAAACAAGATCTCCCAGAGTCCCACTGTGCAGAAGGCAGAATTTGTGAGGACCAAAGGGCTAAAAAGTGGGTCTGTATTCATGGCAAAACAAATCTCCTTTCCCTGCCCCCCATTTTTCCTAGGGTACTATGTATGCCCACCACAGAGACCAATGGACAGGTCATGAAATCTCAGAGGTCATTAGAATTGCCTGCTCCCAAATTACCCCTATTTCTTCTCTAAGGATCTTTTCCTATGTATATCTTGTATTTTTCCGTGTTATTTTTCCCATTAAAGAATAAACACCTTGAAAACAAGGACAGATTTTTTTTTCCTTTGTATTCCTAGAGTTTATCAAAATGTCTTTCACCCATTTAGCACTTAATCTATACTGTGGGGGGTATGTTGGTTAGATGAAAAAGGCTCCCCTCTATAGAATATCCTGCAAACCCATTCTAACACTATTCATTGTAGAGCAGAGTTTGGCATAAGGCAGATCCATTTTGTAGCCCAACTGGGGTTTTGAGAGAAATGTAAAAAAAAAAAAAAAAAGGCTGGCTATGTCATTTCCACAGCGCTTAGCAGACTCATGGTGATCTGGCAGACAACTGGAGGTGAGCAAGGGTGGAGTCTGGAAGATCTATTTACTTGCACAACAAAGGGAATATTTTTGATGTGATGTCATCATTGCAAAGACAAAGCTCCACTTCTACTACTTCAAATCCCAGTTTTTATCGGATAATACTAACAGTCCAGAGTGTCCCGGTTTCATGCCCTGGTGCATTCATGGGAACAATGCTGAAAAGCAGATTGTCATCAGATAGATCATATTTTCCCATAGAAATAATGCTATAATTGGTGATTGCTTGTCTAACCATAATCACATAAATCTAGATACAGCCAATGACATGTCATAAAAGCAAAGGAACAATAACTATAAACCCTATCATCACTTAAAAATAATAAAATTATACTGTCTGCTTATAAAATGGATCAAACGGTACTAAAAGCTTGGGTTATACTTCCCTATAAAGTATATAAATAGTATATTAAAAGTATATAAATTCACCTGTCCTATATTTTTATTGGAAGGGTTTTTTTCTTACTAATACATTTTGTTTTTACTGGTCAGCCACTTTCAAATAATTAATCATGATACCTTGTGGTAAAGTGAAAACAGGATGGATTTGGAACCAGAGGAGTTAGATTCAAATCCTTCCTCTTTTACTTATTACACGTGTGACTTCACATAAGTCATCAGGTTCTTCAGCTATAAAATGAGGAAACTGAATTACATGGTCTCTCAGGTCACTTCCAGAAATGTGTGGTTTTTGAAAAAAAGACTGTAGCATATTGTTGTTCAGTTTTTTTCTGTCTTTTACTAAGGGTTTTCTTGGTAGAGATACTAGAATGGTCTGCCTTTTTTTTCTCTAGCTCATTTTATAGATGGAGAAACTGAGACAAACAGAATTAAGTGACTTGCCCAGGGTTACATAACTAGGAAGTATCTGAAACCGTATTTGAATTCAAGCTTATGACTTTTCCTTACTACGGGCCCAGCACTGTGCCACCTAGGTTCCTGCAGCACATTATCAATGGATTACTCATTAGAAGGCACCCTTCTCCCGCAAAGGATTCCTATTCTGCATACTCATCCTGGGGATAGGCCTGACTTTCAAAGAAATGGACAATAGATTTTTCTGATACTCTGTGACTCATTGCACTCTTACCATAGAGTAGAACTCCAGGGAAAAAAATCTCTTAAAACAAAGTATAGATATGGCTTGTGTCTAGACCCTCCCCAAAAGGAACTAACAGGCTCTATGCTGGAAAGTACTCAGTGTTTAAAGCTATTCTCTTCCAAGAAAAGTAAAGTTGCAGGGATCCCCTACAGTTAGACAATCAGCCTGATTCAAATATGCCAAATCTACAAGTTCAGGAGTAGCCACCAACACTCATCTCAACATTGCTTTTCAATCACCTTTGCTCAGGGAAAACCCAAAGCAGAAGAGACAGCTAGGGAGTTAACATACAGTCTCAGGCTTGTTTAGACAAACAAATATGTTCATCACTGTGTAGCTTGCTACTCTTCTCCCTGTCCAATTTATTTAAACATACATATGATTATCCAACAAGAGACCAAATCTTTCATAATAACCAAGTATTTTTCAATCCATGATACTCTTACCTATAACTTCCCATAATTTCTCCATAGAGAATCTATCCAATATGCTAGATTCTCTTAACATTGTGTTAATATCATTTATTCTTTACTTTTTGCCACATGACTAACTCATTTTCTTTTCTGGTCTTTTTCATAACTATATGCTATTTTTTTCTGCTTAATTCCTCATGAGCAATATCCTGCAACTCATCTCCTTTGGATAACCCACAACTTTCATTCATCAGTGACGATAGTATTCAATGACTTATACCCATATACTATTTCTGTTTGAGAAAGTGTGGGTAGACCACAATCCATACTATTAGAAGATGCATTCATATCAATAAAATAGCAATTCTCTCATCATATTAATCACATTTTTCATCTCTCCTCCAAAAGCTCTTCATATTGACTTCATTATTTCTATACCTAACTTTCAAAGAATGTGAGCTCTAGTGACATCACTCTGGGGGTTTTCCTCTCTCAGTCACCTTTTATCTGTGCAGTATTTTCACCTTCTCACACAGAGGGCCTCTAGTATAGGTACCTAAGATCAAAGTATTGTGTATGTTCATGTTCAATGAAAACCATAGCTCATAAACCCTGTTTCTGTAGTTGACCAGAGAACACAATTATTTTGAAGCAAATGAATTTAATGAAATAGAATAATGTTTTTAAAGTCACAATGGGGCATATTTCTTGGGCACACTGTCCCCTAAACACATATACTATTAACGAGAAGAGTGGACATCCATATGGATCACATATGAGAGACATATATGTAAAGGACATACATGATGCCAGAATAAATGCATAGAGAAAAAGCTCACACTTCTGAAAACACATAAAATTGATGTTAAGGCTGGTCTAGTGTAGACAACTGGGCACTTAGAATGTGGGGCAGAGTCTCTGCTCAGCTTTGTTCCCTGCTACTAGTAAAGGAGTAATGGGATTGGCCAAAAGCCCAGTCCTCATCAGCCGATGCTGTGTGTTCTGTCTGATGAGATCCTATATGGACTCTGGGGCATTCCCAGGTATTATTTCTAATCTGATGGACAGTGAAAGTCTTTTGAAAGACTGCTAAACCAGAACTAAAAATGCTTACAAAAGGTGCTAATGAGATCATTGAGGCTTCTTTTTCATTCTTTTCTAATTCAAGTATGGAAGACAGTGATCTCTGACAAGTCTCTTGTTTAAGGACCATTTTTATATGACCTCCATCAAATAAAATGAGATAACAACCATCATCCCCAATCATCCTCTCAAAGTTCAACCCAGCATTAATGCCATGATACAAAAGATAACTTCAAAATACTAGGAGTTATATGTGCCCTAAAATCAATACAATAGTGCAGGCTTGGCAGAAAACCTGAAATTCTGGAACAGTGGACTCTGGAGATACTACTGATTGGGTTAGCCCTTCAAGAGGTAACACTACCCTTAAGAGCCAAAGAAATAGATGAGATGACATAGAGTTGCTGGCTGGCCCAATTCAAAATCAGCTTATGATCAACTTGACATAAAGGATAGCAGAAAAAAATGGCAATCCTTAATGTTAAGAATTCATAAGAAAGTAAGTCAGAAATACCAATAATCCATCTATTGAAGATACTTCAATGCAGATGGTGCTCACCATTAAAATGGACAAAAAAACCTACAAGTATCTCTGATAAAGACCTCATTTCTCAAATATATAGAGAACTGAGTCTACTTTAAAAAAAAATTCAAGTCTTTCTCCAATTGATAAGTGACCAAAGAATATGAATAGGCAGTTGTAGACAAAGAAGTCAAAACTATCTATAGTCATATGAAAAAAAGTTCTGAATTACTACGGATTAGAGAAATGCAAATTACAACAACTCTAAGGTATCACCTCACATCTATCAAATTGTTTAATATGACAAAAAAAAAAAAAGAAATAATAGATGTTAGAGGAGACGGGTGGAAACTGGGATATTAATGCACTGTCCATGCTGTTGAGAATTGATACAACCATTTTCTTTTTTTTTTTTACTAAAATTTTTTATTTTCAAAATAGATACATAGGTAATTTTCAACATTAACCCTTGCTTTTGCAACCTTGTGATGCAACCATTTTGGAGAAGTATTTTGGAACTATAGCCAAAGGGCTATAAAACTATGCATATCCTTTGATTCAGCAACAGCACTCCTAGGTCTATATTCCAAAGACATGAAAAATGGGAGAGGATCTCTATGTACAAAAATATTTATAGCAACTCTTTTTTGTGATGACTAAGAATGGGGCGTCAAAGGGATACTCATCAACTGGGGAATGGTTAAACAAGCTGTAGATTGTGATAGAATATTATTGTTCTATAAGAAATGATAAGCAAAACATAATAAAAATGACAAATCTACCTCAATTAATCTACTTATACAGTGCCATACAATAAGACTGCCAAGAAATTATTTTACAGAGTTAGAAAAAATAATAAGAAAGTTCATCTGGAAGAACAAAAGGCCACGAATTTCAAGGGAATTAATGGGAAAAATGCAAATATAGGTTGTCTAGCTGTTGCAGACCCAAAACTATATTATAAAGCAGTCGTCATCAAAACTATTTGGTACTGGCTAAGAGTTGATCATTTGAATAGATTAGGTTCACAAGACACCATAGTCAATGACTATAGTAATCTAGTGTTTGATAAATACAAAGACCCCAGCTTCTGGGATAAGAATTCACTATTTGACAAAATTTGCTGAGAAGACTGGAAAATATTATAGTAGAAACTAAGCACTGACCAAAATCTCACATCCAATACCAAGATAAGATAGAAATGGATTCACATAAAGGATGATACTATAAACACATTAGGAAAATAAGGGATAGCCTCCCTCTCAGATCTGTGGAGAAGGAAATAATTTATGGCCAAAGAAGTACTAGAGAACATTATGAAATGCAAAATGGATAATTTTGATTATATTAAATTACAAAGTTTTTGTACAAACAAGATCAATGCATCCAAGATTAGAAGAGAAGCAGAAAAGTGGGGGGAACATTTCTACATCAAGGGTTCTGATAAAGGTCTTATTTCTTTTTATATATATTTATATAGCTTTTTATTTACAAGATATATGCATGGGTAATTTTTCAGCATTGACAATTGCAAAACCTTTTGTTCCAACTTTTCCCCTCCTTCCCTCCACATTCCCCCAGATGGCAGACTGACCAATACATGTTAAATATGTTAAAGTATAAGTTAAATGCAATATATGTATACACGTCCATATTTTACTGTACAAAAAGAATCGGACTTTTAAATAGTATACTATTAGCCTGTGAAGGAAATCAAAAATGCAGGCGGACAAATATAGAGAGTTTGGGAATTCTATGTAGTGGTTCATACTCATTTCCCAGAGTTCTTTCGCTGGATGTAGCTGGTTCAATTCAATACTGCTCTATTGGAACTGATTTGATTCATCATATTGTTGAAGAGGGCCATGTAAAGGTCTCATTTCCAAAATACCTAGAAAATTGACTCAAATTTACAAAAATACAAACTATTCTCCAATTTATAAATGGTCAAAGGATATGAACAAAAATTTTTCAGATGAAGAAATTAAAATCATTTCTAATCATATGAAAAAAAATGTTCTAAATCACTATTGATTAGAGAAATGCAAATTAAGACAACTCTGAATTACCACCACATATATCTCAGATTGGCTAAAGTGACAGGAAAAAATAATGATAAATGTTGGATGGGATGTGGAAAACCTGGTAAACTAGTACATTGTTGGTGGAGTTGTGAACTTATCCAACCAATCTGGAAAGCAATTTGGAATTATATCCAAAGGACTATCAAACTATGCCTACTCTTTGATTCAGTAGTGTCTCTACTGGGTCTGTATTCTAAAAAACGTCTTTTTAACTTTTAGACCTCCTAACTGTCATAGTGATTATCTATGTTTGTGTCTTATTCTCCTATGGATAAAAACTCTGTATTATCCAAACTATGTGCCTCCCTTAGCACCTAGGACAGTGTTCTGCACCCAGGAGATGCTTAATAGGGGATTGGGTTGATTCAACCAACTATTACATAAAAAAGGGCAAAAAAACAATATGTGCAATAATATTTGTAGCAGGCCTTTTTGTAGTAGCAAGGAGCTGGAAACTTAGTGAATACCTAGTAGTTGGGAAATGACTGGATAAATTATGGTATATGAATGTTATGGAATAGTATTGTTCTATAAGATATGATCAGCAGGCTGATTTCAGAAAGGCCTGGAGAGACCTACATGAACTGATAGTAAATGAAGTGAGTAGAATCAAGAGAATACTGTACACAGAAATAATAAAATTATGTGATAATCAATTCTGACCTGCTTGGCTCTTTTCAACAATGAGGTGATTCAGGCCAATTCCAATAGACTTTTGATACAGAGTCATCCGCATCCAGAAAGAAGACTATGGGGACTGAATGTGGATCATAACATAATATTTTTATTAAAGCTTTTTATTTACAAAACATATGCATGGGTAATTTTTCAACATTGATCCTTGAAAAGCCTTTTGTTCCAAATTATCCCCTCCTTCCCCCCACATTCTCCCCCAGGTAGTCCAAGACATGTTAAATATGTTAAAATATACATAACATAATGTTTTCACCTTTTTGTTGTTTGCTTGCTTTTTTTCTCATTTTTTCCTTTTTGATTTGATTTTTCTTGTGATGTATGATAAATGTGGAAATCTGTGTAGAAGAATTGCACATATTTAACATATGTTGGATTGCTTGCTGTTTAAGGAAGAGGGTGGAAGAAAGGGAAAGAGAAAAATTTGGAACAAGGTTTTGCAAGGGTGAATGCTAAAAACTATCTAATTATGTATTTTGAAAATAAAGGGTTATTACAAGGAAGAAAAAGAAATGATAAGCAGGATGAGTACAAAAAACCTGAGAAGAAAAAAAAAAACCTAATCATATTAACTGATGAAAAATGAAGTGAATAGAACCAGGAGAATATTGTACATGATAATAGTAATATTGTTTTTAAAGAATTGTGAATGACTTAGCTATTCTCAGCAATACAATGATCCAAGACAATCTCAAAGAACTAATGAAAAAGCATACTATCTGCCTGCAGAAAAAGAACCAATATTATTTGAAAACAGACTGAACCATGCTATTTTTCCCTTTCTTTCTTTCTTTTTCTTTTAATTGAATCTTCTTCTACAAAATGACTAATATAGAAATGTTTGACATGATTTCACATATATAACCTATATCTGATTGTTTATCAGGGAGGGGAGAAAAGAGAAAAATAGAATTTGGAACTCAAATTAAAAAAAAAGTTAAAAATTGTTTTAACTGGATTGTGGAGAAAACATATATATATATATATATATATATATATATATATATATATATATATATATATATATATATATATATGTTTTAAATAGTCATATGAATAAATAAATTTAAATGGAAAAAATAACAAATGAGCATAAAATAGACTGAAAGCCTGAAAACTTTAATTAAAAATCAATACTATATCACAACAAAGTTGGAAGTAGATCTCACTAGCTCTCAGCTTTTTGTCAAAATCTGAACTCCAAATCACATAGCAATGCCTTACTCACCAGTCCCTGGAAATATTTTTTTAAAAAAACCTTCATTACCAAGGGTATTAAGATGAAATTGAGGAATTGCTACAATCCAAAGATGAAATAGCTTAAATATCTGAGGCTAGTAAAAATCTTCGCTTAATGCAAATGCCAGAAAATATATCTAATGATGTAGTAGATAACAAAAACATCACTAAAGTCTCAAAAAGTTTTGAAATGGAGACAGACATACTTAGAATGGAATTTCAAAAAGTCTTTTTTTTCTTTGTTTGATGGCATTAAACCATCAAGCAGACAAATTATAGAAAACAGAATAAATTCTTAAAGTTTTTATCTGATAAAACCATAAAACATAAGTATCTGACAAAAAGTTTTAAAGCATTTCAGAATCTGTACGCTGTAGTCATGGTAAGAACCAGCCCTGCCTTAAATCCATTGTTATATCTCCTACATATAGCTAATATGGCTTCTAAATTAAAGAAGGAATAAAATAAACATATTTTATTAATCACTCAATGAAAATTAATAACAACAAAATATATAGCTCCACCAATAAACAAATCAGACAGTTCTTTCAATTGGCAGAATCTTTCCCCATTGATTGAAAAATATCATTTAAATTTAATAGGCAAGAAATTCTTAATATGTCCCTCAGAAAGAGAAACTGAAGATTTTAAGCTGGAATCTGGAGGTCACAATGAACTGATATAAAAAAATGATACCTAAAAATGCCTTGGTCTTAACATTCCCAAATAGGAAGGTCACCTTGGTCAAGTAGGGTGTGAAATCATCAACCAACATGTGAGCTGTCTCATAGATATATAGACAGCTCTATTTCCCCTTCTACTGTCTCCTCCATTATCATCTTATCTTTCTTTGTAATCTCATTTTCAAATGTTCTACGACAGAAAGAATTTTTATAATTTTAAGTTATTGTTGCTATTCAATCAATGGACATTTTAATTTTTAAAAAGTACCTTATCCTTCTCCAGTCAAGAAATTCAGTATAAAGTTATCAAGGAGAAGGTTGTGACTGAATACAATAAGAAATTTATTATTATCTTAAAATCAAAGTTCAATGGGGAGAACATATTTAAACCACTTATACAAAATTTCTTAATGTATACTTTCAGAA
Source organism: Sminthopsis crassicaudata (assembly GCF_048593235.1). Taxonomy (NCBI): domain Eukaryota; kingdom Metazoa; phylum Chordata; class Mammalia; order Dasyuromorphia; family Dasyuridae; genus Sminthopsis; species Sminthopsis crassicaudata. The sequence goes on from NC_133620.1 coordinate 364,698,530, forward strand.
TAGTAAAATGGATTGTGATAGATTTGAAGAATATCCTAACAAAACCCCATAAAATATTAACAAAACACAGGGCTCATTTCTCCAAGGCAGCTTTGGATGTTGAAAAACAATCTTTCCAAACCATAAAGGAGGAAGAGGATTGATTAAAAAAATTTCTTAGAGTATATGACACATCAAACATCCACGAAAATACTTTTAGACAAAGCAGACATCAATTCACTGGGAAATAATAAAGTGGTGACAAGTCTATGCCATTGGGTTTCCCAAATACATGTAACCTTAAATGGGTTACAGATGGAACCTGTAGAATAATGAAGATCTAAGAGTAGAATCAAAAGACCCTCTGTGGGTAACATTCTTATAAATTTTGTCAACAAGATGTCTTTAAAGAAGTAACAAGCAAAGGCCTGACATACATATTTGTTTCTATAAATAGAAGGTTTTATAATGGCAACTCAGGACCAGGTCTTCACCATCTGACATCACATGAGGATTATCTTTCAACCAACCCTGACTTAGTGATGGATATATGCAAAGGTCTGGTCTAGCTCCTCTTGTCAGGATAAGCAAAAGTCCTTGCCCCACGTTGGGCGCCAATTGTAGTGAGCTGTCGTCTCCAGAAGCTGCCGGATCGCTCTCTGGGAAGAGATCTGCTGTGTCTACTCAAATCTCTCCGATTCTTCTTCCTGTAGTGAACCGTTGTCTCCAGGCAGTTGCTGTTAACTCTTGTCCAAAGAAGTGACTTCCCTTCCTGCAGAGAGCCCCGTCAAGCCTGATGCAATGCAGAGTCTTTCTTCTTGAATCCTGGCTCTGAATCTCCTCCAGCTCTTATCCTTCTCCAGGCCGATCTGCTCTCTGCGCCCAGTGCTGTCTCTTTTATCCTCCCAGAGAATGGGTGTGGGATAATGCAAGGGCTTCTGGGAAGAACCACCCCAGCCAATGAGCTTGCCCCCTCTATCAAGTCAACCTGAGTTCTCACCTTGTAATTGTCCAGAAAACCTGAATTCTCACCTTGTCACTGTCCAGACAACCTGAGTTCTCACTTAGTAATCCTAACATCTCCCCCTTTCTTTTGATTTAGAACATAGGACAGTCATGACCTTGAAACATAAATCCATCAATATGGGAAGTATTACAGATAATTACATAAATGACCTTGAAACATAAATCCATCAATATGGGAAGTATTACAGATAATTACATAAATGACCTTGAAACATAAATCCATCAATATGGGAAGTATTACAGATAATTACATAAATTACATAAGCACATAGTAACATAGTAACATAACACATGCTAGAAGTATATAACATAATCATAAATTGAAAATTTATAAATGTCCATAAGTCCATTGTCCATTAGTCTCATCTTGTGTGAGGAAGTCCAATGATTCCTGCTGGTTTTTAAAGTTCTTTAACAGTCTTCTTATTATCCATGCTCTTTCAGTGTCAGATGTTTCTTAGATCTTCTCCTTTATTTTGAGGTCTTTCTCTTTTTCTGTCTCTCTCTGGTGGACAAGGCGAATATGACTCGTTGGCACCCATCTGATTCCTTCTCCTGCTGAAGAAATACAAGCAAACCCTCTCCCCCAGGCAGTTAACCTATCTGGTCCCTTCCATTCACCACTTTCTGGATCTCTCCACATCACCTGGTGATTATCTAAGGACAGTGGAGATGCTCTCACTGGACACTGCCCTTCTGGTGGGTTATAAAACCTGTCTGCTGGAGCCAGTGCATCTTTGTCAAAAATTAGAAAATTAATGGTATAGAGAACTAAATTTAGAAGTTCCCTAGGGCTACCTGTGGCACTCAAATCTCTCAGACAGATTCTTCTTCCTGTAGTGAACCGTTGTCTCCAGGCAGTTGCTGTTAACTCTTGTCCAAAGAAGTGACTTCCCTTCCTGCAGAGAGCCCCGTCAAGCCTGATGCAATGCAGAGTCTTTCTTCTTGAATCCTGGCTCTGAATCTCCTCCAGCTCTTATCCTTCTCCAGGCCGATCTGCTCTCTGCGCCCAGTGCTGTCTCTTTTATCCTCCCAGAGAATGGGTGTGGGATAATGCAAGGGCTTCTGGGAAGAACCACCCCAGCCAATGAGCTTGCCCCCTCTATCAAGTCAACCTGAGTTCTCACCTTGTAATTGTCCAGAAAACCTGAATTCTCACCTTGTCACTGTCCAGACAACCTGAGTTCTCACTTAGTAATCCTAACAGATATAGATTAGGCAAGGAAATGGTAGACATATCTTCATTAATTTTAAATGACATTTTGCTATCACTGGAGGAAGATTCAATGAGGTGAAAGTGCTGTTTGATATATTTTTAGTGGATTCATGTAGTTTGGTTTCATTCATGTAAAAATGTACAATAAGTTTTATTACCACTTCATTTTTAACTTGAGTCCTGAACTAGGCCCAACTCAAGACAATCAACTGGTTCAGGGTCAGCATAGGAATGAAATGTCACTCATAGAGTAAATAACATTTAACAAAAGAAATATACTTACAATAGCACAGAAAAGGATAGTTAGCAAAGATACGCAGTTAATTCAGTTGGACACAGATTCCCTTTCTTCTTGCCCTGGTAACCTGCCCAGTTAGAAAGGTATGTGATCTAAAACAACATTGGGACATCTATCAGGCCTAAGAAGTGCCACTATTTGCACACTGGGTTTTAATCTTGAGGCAACTGAGAAGCTATACCAATAGGTTAAGCCTTAGAGGCTTATATTAATTGATTCTTGCCTTTTTAAGAAAAAAAAATTAATTAGCCTATGTGACAGGAACTTTCCAGTATAACTACAGTAGATTACTATTAGATAGGTAACCATTGTTATTCCTACAACTTGAAAGCTATACTTAGCTTTATTTTGGAGAGATGATCATGTATTTGAGGCTAGATAGAACCATAATGAGATTTAACTACAAAGAATGCCACTTTTATATCAATTATTTTTGATGTTACTATGTTAGGGGCATATTTAGAAGAACAGTTTTTTATGTGGGTATATAATTCTCTTGCATTCTTCTTATACTTAGACCACTCATATATTTGCAGAATTTAAGTGTAGAACTGAGTAAAAGGCTTTGAAATAATCAGTAAAGGCAGTGTAACTGTTATGGCAGTTTTAGATTCAGCTCAGTACTCTAGCCTGTTGAGATATTTTTGAAACCTGACTCTGACATCTAGTATGTTAGTTCTCCCTCCAAGCTTTGTCACCAGCAAATATGTTAACGGTGCCATCTGTGCCTTCATCTGAGTCACTGAAAAAATATTCAGTAATACAGGGCTTGACATAGGTCTCTGGGACATTCCACTAGAGATGCCAAATTGACATTGAAGTAGTAACTACCACTTTTTGAGGATGAGCATTCAATCAATTCTAAAATTATCTAATTATACCATTATCTAGCCAACTTTTCTTCATCTTGTTTACAAGAGTAGCATGAGAGATTTTATCAAATGCTTTGCTAAAATCTAGATTAACTATACCTATGGCATTCCCATAAGTTACCAGTTTAGTAATGCTGCCAAAAATGGGAATAAAATGAGTCTGGCATGCTCTGTTCTTGATAAAGTTATGCCAGTTTTGTGTTTTTACTGCTTCCTTTCCTAATTGTTCATTAACAACCCTTTTAATGATACGTTCTAGACATTTGCTATAACTGAATTTGAGCTCATTGACCATTTCTGCAAACTTCATTCTGGGATCTTTAAAAAAAAAAAAAACACAAGTCAACACTTGCTCCTTTTCCAATCTTGCACTACCTATTCCATTCTTCACAATGTTTCAAGGATCACTGACTGGCTCAGATTACTTTTGCTTGTTTTTTCATCTCCAGATGATGAAATTCATAGAAGCCTGATGTTAAACTCAGCAAGAGCAGCTACTATAAGAAGTTGTTTTGAATTTCAGTTCCCTAATTTGGTTTTGCTCCTCCTAGACAAAAGGTCATTCTTGTCAGGAAAAAAAAAAACAAAAAACAAATAAGAGTTCAGCAGGTCTATACTCCCTCCTTTATCTGTTATCATTATTCCATCCATCCTGCAAAACAATTTTATCCTTTTATTGTCATTTGCTGTAATTGTTCAGTCTTGGTAACCCTTCATGATCCCATTTAAGATTTTCTTGGCAAAGATACTGTAGTGATTGACATTTCCTTCTGTAGATGATTTTACAGATAAGGAAACTGAGGCAAATAACTTGCCCAGGTTCTCACAGCTAACGTTTGAGGTCAGATTTGAACTCAGATATTCCTGACTTCAGGCTCTGTCCACTGATCCATCTATCCCTTTTTTGGTCCTCTTATTTTCCTTATTCTGCTTAAAGGCACCTCCAAAACCCTTTTAATTATTCTTTGCTTTAATCAGCAGCATCAGATCATTCTGATACTTAATCATCAGTATTCCTGCATCTTAGTTTCTCCTTCATTACCTGACTTTACTTTCATATTCTGAATGTCTTTTTAAAAATCCAAATTGGTTGGTTTCTTTGCTCTGCATCCATACAGAATTTATTTATATAACGTTCTTTTCTCCCATCATAATTTTTCTTTTGTATCCTAGTATTAAGCACTTCCCATCTCTCCTGGGTTACTTTGCCCTGTAGAATTTTATTACAATGGGTTTTTACTTTTTATTCTTACCCTTTAATAATTAGAGACCTTTACCTTTCTACATACTCAAATCTGCTCAAACTAAATCTAATTTATGGCGAATTTCTTCTCCATTTTACTTAGGCAGATTGATGGCACAGAAGATAAGGTACTGACCTGGAGTCAGAAAAACATGAACTCAAACATTTATTAGCTGTATGACCTTTGGGCAAGTTATTTAACCTTTCTCAGCCTCCAGTTCCTCATCTGTAAAATGGAAATAATAATCCTTTGTTATTAGGAATAAATAATTCAAGGTGAATGTTGAAAACTATCATTGCGTGTACTTGGAAAAATAAAATACTATCAAAAAAGGAATAAGGAATACAAAAGCGATCATAAAAAAAGAAAAAACATACATGTACAAAAATGTTTGTAGCAGCTTTTTTCTAGTAGCAAGGAACTAAAAATTGAGTGGATGCCCATCAATTGACAAATGGCTGAATAAGTTATGGTCTATGAATGTAATAGAATACTATTGTTCTTTAAGAAATGATTAACAGGCTGATTTCAGAAAAGCCTGGAAAGACTTACATGAATTGATACTAAGTGAAGTAAGCAGGACCAATAAAACATAAAATATAACAACACAATCTTTTTTCTGAGATTGCTAGACCTAATTCCCTGACCTTGACCGTAAAGATCAAGAATAAAAACGTTTAGTGATCCTGATTCCGGCTGATTTCTGGGAAGACAGAGTTCCAGCAGCTTCCTTGACCAGGACTACTTAAATTTTTCCCACTCATGACCTATTTTCACCTAAGAAATTTTTATGCAATTCCCAGGCTTAGAGATACATAAAATAAATATACAAATCAAATATTTACTGATAATAACTCATAATTTTGTAACTCACATTCAGTGGTTGTAATCCACATTTTAAGAAGTTTTGTTCTAGAACATTTCTGTGCAGAAGTAAATTCAGAAGGAAAAATAGACTAGCAGGATAATTTATTACTATTATTAATACTATCATATTACTATCATTTTAAAAATAAAAACAGAAGGGCAGCTAGGTCATACAGTGGTTAGAGCACCAGCTCTGAAGTCAAAAGGACCTGAGTTCAAATCTGGTCACAGACACTTAACACTTCCTAGCTGTATGACCCTGGGCAAGTCACTTAACCTCAATTACCTCCTCAGCAAATAATAATAAAATAAAAACAGAAACTTAGAATTTCATATATAATCGTCATTTCTATTCATGTTTGTTGATGATTTTCATAATAAAAAGAGAAAATTTTAAAATAGACTCACCATCTCCATTCAAAGAATTACTAAATTGATGTATAAAATAATTTTTGTATGTGTATATGTGTGTGTTTGTGTCTCATGTTAAGCATTTCTAAGGCAGAGGGTGGGAGGAGAAGAAAATAAACATACATGATAACTTTGTTATATATTTGAAAGGAATGGCAAAATGTATATAGAAGATTTGCAGTTTCATGTAGTAGTATTTTTTATTGTGTCATGTTATGGGGATGCTTTTTTTATTCCATAAATTAAAAATTAAAAATAAGAAAAAATTCTTTTTAGTACAGGGGTTCTTCAACTTTCACCATCTTCATCTTGCCATGGACCTCTTTGGCAACCTATTGAAATCTTGTTAATGTCTTGTTGCCTACATTCATGATTGAAGAAAAAACTACATTTCCACAAGAAGTTAGTGAAAATAAAGGTGCCATTTTTTTCCAATCCAAATTTACAGACCTCTTGAATCTATCAATAAACTCCTTTGGATCCTCCAGATTAAAAACCTCTTTTCTAGCAGTATCATTTGTGCCTCTGTCAATCAGCAGAGGCAGGTAATAATTATCTGATTTGATAATGCTTAGGGGAGAATTCTTCCTGGACAAAGGCTATGGGAGGCATCAACCTTCTCTCTCTCTCTCTCTCTCTCTCTCTCTCTCTCTCTCTCTCTCTCTCTCTCTCTCTCTCTCTCTCTCTCTCTCTCTCTCTCTCTCTCTCTCTGTCTCTCTCTCTCTCTGTCTCTCTCTGTCTCTCTCTCCTTTATCTGTCTCTGTCTCTCTGTCTCTGTCTCTCTGTCTCTGTATCTCTCTCTCTCTCTCTCTCTCTCTCTCTCTCTCTCTCTCTCTCTCTCTCTCTCTCTCTCTCTCTCTCTCTCTCTCCTTTATCTGTCTCTGTCTCTCTGTCTCTTTTTCATCAAGTCAACAAATAACCACCTCAATATCTTTTAGCAGAGAGTGACTCCAGACAATACACATCATCTTTTTTGACCCTTGTTAGATACTCTCTCATCTGGAGATGCCATGGATCCATTTCATCTTTTGTGGGAAGATAAGCAGTTACTTCTTCCTAAGAAAGGATAGCTCCCATCTCCTCATAACAAGACTCATGGCTCTTATTAGCTCCAAGTGTTCCTGGTCCTTCTTCCTTTTCTCCTCAGCATCACAATCTTCCATCATCCAAAATCCTGCCTTTTCAGATTCTTTGCCCCCTTTGTTTGTACATTGAAGTTCTTCTTGTGTGTCTTCCCTTGTTATTATTATTGTGATTGATGATATTTTATGAAGGAACACTTCATTTTCCTTAGAAACATGTTCTAGTTCTAGTACTTTTAAATCCTCTTCTAGGAGAGAGAACAATTTACAACTTACCATAGATAATGGTCACTTTACTGTGACCAATACAAACACCATATACTCTATAAAAGTTACCTAAAAATCTTCTTTGCTCTCCAAACCCCCCAAAAGTGAAATGACAAATCACCAAATATTCTCTTAAAAAACACTCAATTCTAGAATCCTCCCAGAAAATCAGACTTAAAATAGTTTTATCTCTCATCTATTATGTATCCCTCTTTGCAAAATAAAAATAAGTAGGACAATTTCCTACTTAAAAAAAAGTCTTCCATAGTTTTATCCACCATGCTTCCACATATTCAAGAACTATTTGTTCCTATAAATGATCACAATCCAATGTGATCCAATATTGAAATCCCAAAATTGAAGCAAATAGAAATAGAATGAATCTAGTCTGTAACAATTACAAAAATATACAGATATCACAAAAAATTGAGGACTACCAAAGTTGGAGATTCACAAACTAAAGTAAATTAACTGATACTGGACAGCACCTATGGGCTTTCCATAGATATTTGACTTCCACTCTAATCCATAAAATAATAAAGCCCATTATCCTTGAATAGGAGTCCCCCAAACAAGTCAATAGTTATCTAACAATCAGTCATAGAACCTTAGGTGTTTGCTGTCATCATGCCTCTTCCACTAGAACTATAGGTAGTAGCATCAAAAGATTGGGGAGAAATCCTGGAAGATTGATTATCTCTCTGCTCTTGGAAACTTCTACAAGGAGGGAAATTTGGCTAGTAGCCACACTCTGTCATTAACTTGCATGTTCCATTACATTCTAAATCATGGCTTCATGAAAAGCAATACTGACTCTTTATCAGGATAAAGTCAGAGTCTACGATCAGACTGCTTAATATTTTAAAGATCAGTAGCGAGTCCTATCGAATCCAACAAATATTTATAAAGTATCTACTGAGTGTTCTATAACCCTCCTAGAAACTTAATACCTCTTCTCCTGACCAAAAAAAAAAAAAAAAAAAAAAAAAGGATAGAGTTTAGTAAATTAAAAATGTCTTCCATGGTTGACAAAATAAAAGATAATGCCTGCCCTCAAGATGCTTACATACTGCTGCAGGGCTAATATTACTTAAAGGGAAGAGGATATTGCTAATGCACTGCTCAGGAACAAATAAAGAGAAAATATCTGATTTCTTGACATCCAACTTAGCTTTTAAATCTGTAAACCCTTAGTAAATATGTCAGCCTAGGAATGAAGGGCAGCTAAGTGTGCAGTGGATAGAACACTGAGCCTGGGAGTGACGGAAGAGTTATCTACCTGAGTTCTGATGCTTACTAGCTGTATGACTCTAGGCAAATCACTTACCCCTCAGTTTCCTCATCTGTAAAAATGAGCTGGAGAAGGAAATGGCAAACTACCACAGTGTCTCTGCCAAGAAAACCCCAAATAGAATCATGGAGAATCAGACATGACTAAACAAAGACGAAAGGAATAAAGACTTTATCTTACTAGTGTCTGCACTTTCTTAATGGGTGGGATGTTATTGAATTCTAAAGCTCCTTTTCTGTGATTTCCAAAGGCAGTTGGGAAAACTCTTTCCCAGAGAGCTCTCTCCAAAAGGCAACATAGCAGAATGGATAAGAAAATCTGGAATTGTATCCTGCCTTAGAAACCTCTTCGATATGTAACCTGGGCAAATCACTAAGCTTTCCTATACCTGTTTCCTCATCTATAAAATGAAGGCGTTGGATTCAATGGCCTTTCCCAGTTCTAATTCTATCATCCGATGCCCAGGTCTGAAACAGCTTTGAGCCAATCCCCTCCAACATTGTTTATTACATTTGGACATGAAGTAACTTAAGCTTTAAATCCTCCTCTTTCATGGAGATTTCTTTGAAACAAGAGATAGAGATATCTGCCCATCCTAAACAAATGAGCCTTGCCTAGGTGGGACAAGCCTACTATCAACAGCAAGAAAGGTTATACCAGGCTTGGCCCCCATTTCACATAGACATCCTGAGGGCAGGAACCATGTATTTTTTGTATTCTGACTAATACCAGGGACTATGTGAAATGATTCATATTCACACTTTTCAAGGAGTTGAGTCATTTTGACTGAATTTGATTTCATAATAATAGCCACCATGATGCAATTTAAGTTTGCTTTGCCCTTCAGGCCCCTGACTAGAAACAAAATGGCAGACAGTAAGTTTTTTTAATGAGGGAGTCTTCCGGGATTATCAACATGAGGCCTGTCATTTGTAGAATCAGTAATATGTTTATTGGATTAAATCACTTAATTCCATATGACTTGTTGCTTAACTTTTTAAATTTTATTTTTAGAATCTTTTCTAGGCTACATATACTAATATGCTACCTAGCTCTTGGCATACACGTGTTCCTGGATTCTCCAAGGCCATGAAAGCAGAGCTCAAGCTGGAAAGGCTTCAAGTCCAGGTCCAGTAAACAGATTGTCAGTATCTTCCATCCAAAGACTAACCCAGCTAAATTTAGAGAATCTCATCACCAGCCAGTTGGCCACATAATAATAAATTTTTTGGCCACAATAACTCATAAAGACCATCTACAAAGGGGCAAAACAATTGTGATCTCCACAAGTGGAGTGAAGGAAATGATGGAATCAGGAATCTTTTAATATATTAAAATATTTTTAGGCTAAGGAGATTATTCAGAGGGCTTGAGGAGCAAGCCCCTTGGAGTGTAACCCACTTGATTCACTCTGGGATCTATAATTGCCAAAAAAAGAAAAACAATTCAGGGGAGAAAGGGGCTGGAGATGCCTGGATAAAAGGTATAATGGTAGCCACATGACAAGTTATATTACTGTGATAAGGCAGAAGGCTGTTTGAAAATAATCAGAAATTCTCTCAGGAAGCCCAATTATATTCTTATATTGTGAATCAAAATGCTGGTGCCAAAGACCCGACCTATCATTCACATACCTTTTATCCTGTAATTAAACCAGATAAGCTGCTGGGCTAATTCTTTCCTGAATGATACCACCCTTTGAGCAAGACTGTACATCTGTAGAAGGCTTTACTCTGATGATCTATTATACCAATATTTCACTGCAGTGAGCTGCCTTCTTAATGATTTACCCATAACACATCATCAGAATGAGACACGCTTATAATATATTACTCAATAAGTCTATGATGGCCAGGAGAGAAAGTTGGGTTCGCTGACAGAGGAAGTATCCTTACAGGGTAGATTTCAACTCACAGGTAGCATGCTGGGTTCTCTCTAGTTATATAAATATATGTCTATGCTCATGAGCCTTTTTCTGTCACCTGTCTCTTTCTTACTCTGTCCCTATTTTTTTGTCTGTCTGTCCATTTGTGTCTCTATCTCTCACTTTTTCTCCCCTGAACTATAATTTCATTGGCATAGGGAGGTTCTTTATTTGAAAACTCCCTACAACAATGCAAATAGGCAATTACCTGTAATTTAAAGTCTAAGAGCCTGGGGTTACTGAGAGGATAAATTACTTATCCAAAGTCCCACAGCCAGTATGTGTCAGAGACAGAACTTGAACCTAGACTTTCCCCTCTATAGCTGTCCAGAGGGACAGCCATTGTACCTCACTGCCCCTCTCTTTAGTTCTATAATGAATAAAGCATGATCCTGGCTATCTTCTAGACTCTCAGAATTGAAGGGACATTCAAAATGCCATCTAGTCCATGGTCTCCTTCCTGTCTTCATCTGAGCTATACCAGGCAGAGATCTAGTTGTCCACTTCTTTAAGATTTCTGAGAGAAATTCTATGTCTCCTATAAGTCTTAGAAGTTCTTTCTCAGATCCATGACTGGTTCTTTCTATAGTATAAATGGTTAGCTGTGTTCCATAATTTTCAGGCTGAAAGTTCTCTTGCTCAAAATTGCCTGCCTGTTAGACCTGCTCTGGTATTTTAATTTTACCACATGTGAGCTCAAGTCCAGGAATTCCAAAATGTGCATGTGTTACCTGGGCAAGCCTTCATTAAAAACTATTTCCTTAATTGCATCTATTCATTTTTCAAATCAAGTTGCTATTCCACAGGACACTGAGGTTTAGTTCAGTTCTGAGCAACCATTTTTGAAAGGATACTGGCACCCTGGACAACCAACAAGACGAAGAGACTCAGAACTATTTCTATACCTGATACAATGCCTAGACCATAGTAGCATCTAATAAAAACTTGTTGATTCATTGATTGATTCATTCCTTCCAAATTTATTCTGGTCTGATCAGCCACAGTCAAACACATTAGACCTTAACTCCAACATAGTGATGTCATTTTCTTCTCTTCAAGAACAAAAGACAACAATTACCATAGATTGATTCTATCCATGGATCAGTTGAAGAATCAGAGTTTTTCAACCTGCAGAAGATAAGAATTAGAAACTACTCTGTAAAATAAATAAATTGGAATAGTCTCTAAGATTCCTCCCAGATCTAAAACCTGTGCTACTAATACATGCTCCTTATGACATGATAGCTATCTTCAAGATTCCAGAAGGAACAACTAAGGACAATGGAGAGAAGTTAGTGACAGACTTTGGTTCAATATAAAGAAAAAAAATTCCTAACAATTAGAACTATTTAAAAAGTAGTAATAGCTGGCTCTGGAGGTCATGGGTTCCACATCATTGAAGATCTTTGAAGAAGATGAAAGCTGGATAACCACTTATCAAAAATTCCATGGATAGGATTAATGATTCAGGTACAGGGTCCTTTGAGGACCCTTCCACTGCTAAGATCTTATGAGTCTATTTCTCTGGAGTCAACACCTTATCTGCCTAGAAGGGCTTCTTCATTTTATTTGTCATGGACCCCTTTTGGGGGTTTTTGTTTGTTTTTTTAAAATAAAGCTTTTTATTTTCAAAACATATGCATGGATAATTTTTAATATTAACCCTTGCAAAACCTTGTGTTCCAATTCCCCCCTTTATTCTACTGCCTTCCCTAGATGGCAAGTAATAGAATATATGTTAAACATGTTAGAAATATGTTACATCTAATATATGCATACATATTTATACAATTATCTTGCTACACAAGAAAAATCAAATCAACCAGGAAAAAATGAAAAAAAAATAAAAACATAAGCAAACAACAACAAAAAGGAGTAAAAATGCTATGCTGCAAACCACATTCATTTCCCACAGTTCTCTCTCTGAGTGTGGATGGCTCATTGGAATTGGTCTGGAGCATCTTATTGTTGAAGAGAGACACACATGGACCCCTTTTGGCAGTCTGGTAATGCCTATGAATCCATACTCTGAATTATGTTTTTAAATGCATACAATAAAATATATGGAATTACAAGAACTAGTTATATTGAAAAAATATGTAATTTTTTTATATCTAAGTTCATAGATCTCTTAAGAATGTCTCACCTAGAGCATCAATATATGCCAAACTTTCCTACTTTGCTAGGTTACCCATTCTGACCTCTTAAATCAGTTCTATCCTCTTGCTACCAGTGCCCTAGTGATTGTTAAGTGAATGCAAATTCATTAATTCACTAAATCTAGCCAATTCCAGACCAAATTTTTCACATCCTATCCAGACATCCATGATCTTGTATATCTTGCCATCTGCACTGCTGCCACATACACAAATTACCCAATCCCAACTTTCTTTTTTTAATTAAAGCTTTTTAGTTTCAAAACATATGTACGGATAATTTTTCAATATTGACCCTTGCATAGCCTTGTGTTTCAGATTTCCACCTCCTTCCTCCCATACCCTCCCCTAGATGGCAAGCAACCCAATAAATATTGTACATGTTAAAATATATGTTAAATCCAATATGTGTAACATATTTATACAATTCTCTTGCTGCACAAGAAAAAAATCAGGTCAAAAAGGAAAGGATGAGTAAGAAAACAAAATGCAAGTGACATCAACAAAAAAAAAAGTGAGAATGTTATCTTGTGATTCACACTCAATTCCCACAATCCTCTCTCTGGGAGTAGATGGCTCTCTTCATCACAAGATCATTGGAACTGGCATCAGTCATATAATTGTTGGAAAGAGCCACGTCTATCAGAATTGATCATCGTATAATATTGATGTTGCTGTGTACAGTGATCTCCTGATTCTTTCACTTCATATCAGTTCTTGTAAATCTCTCCAGGCCTCTCTAAAAGCATCCTGCTGATAGTTTCTTACAGAACAATAATATTCCATAACATTCATTTACTACAATTTATTCAGCCATTCTCCAACTGATGGCCATCCACTCAGTTTCCAGTTTCTTACCACTACAAAAAGGGCTGCCACAAACATTTTTGTACATGTCAATCCCTTTCCCTCCTTTAAGATCTCTTTGGAATAAAAGCCCAGTATAAACACTGCTAGTCAAACGGTATGCACAGTTTTCCAATCCCAATTTTCTACCTCTTGCTCTAAGAACAATAATCAAAATAATATTATTATTGTTTTGGAAATAATGTGACAATCTACTGCCAATGGCTCCAATCACTGAGCCCATGATTCCTTAAACCAAAACTCTCTTCCATGGACCTTTTTTTCCCTTTGTGCACTGCCCTACTGGAATATAAGCTTTCTTGAAGACAGGGATAGTCTAGCTTTTGTATCTGAATCTCCATTGTTTAGTAAAGTACTTTATACATAGCAGGTACTTAATTTTTTTCATTCGTTCAAAGCCAGCTTCCCCAACATGTGACTTATTACACTATTAATATATTAATGTTCTAGGTCTCAGCTGTGCACTGCTCTTACCACCAAAAAGCAGCTATTTGTAAATCCCTTAGGTAAGCAAGAAAACTAGAAGTTAAGGGTCTTGAATCAAATCGATTAAATGACTTCATATCAAATATCAGGGCATTACAGATCTTAATTTTCTGTTTTAAAAATGGAAACTCCACTAATCACATTGGTTGGCAATGAGATTATCTCCAAGCCTTGAGTCCCTTATCTTTAACTCAAGAACAACAATATCTGTAGTAGTATTAACCTCACAACTTGTAAGGCTAAAATGAGATAAAGTACATAAAACCCTTTGCAAATATTGAAGTGCTATATGAATGTCAGGGGGATAATGATAGTGGTGGTGATGGTGCCATTATCACCATCATTACTGTTAACTAGTCTTGAATTCCTCATATAATAGGACCACAGACAGGCCCTGACATCTTACCATGTGTCTGGTTTTACCCCTAGATGACTGGAAGCCTTTAGAATCTGTCTCTGTTACCACCAAAAATGAAAGATTTGGCAGTGCAGAGAGATGGTTCCTGGTGGGTAGCCAGGCATGAGAAATGGGATGACTTAGAGAAGGTCCTTTAGGAACTAGGAGGCTGTGACTCCTGCTGAGGTGATGGAAAAGGGCCATTGCATCTCAGTTGGTGGAAGGAAAGAGAAGCTGGGTGATAAAGCTCAAAGCCGCTTGGCTTCCTTTTTAATATTCAAGAGATGACCTCAAGCATCTTCGGCTTTCAAGCTGAGAGCACTGGGAGGGGATCTGAAGAACAACTGGTGCATCCTTTTGAAAAAGTCTTAGATTCAATTGCAGGAGCAGAACACTAAACTTTTCCACTCATCTACCCTTATCCTGCCATTCTTCCCATGATTTCACAGTCCTCAGATATCTGGGCCAATTCTGCAATGACGTCAATCACCCCATGGCATACTTGGCTCTTGTTATTGTTAGGAGGGGCCTACCTTCCTACTCCCTCCTGCTCAGGGCAAAGAATAAAAGGCCACCCAGAAGGCACATAATTTACATGGAACACTTAAAAGATTTCACATGGAACGCTTGAAGTGGAGGAATTGAGATGGAAGAGGAAGTAGAATGAATTCTCTTGGACCTTCAGATTCCTGCCTCTAGCAGGGCCCCCTCTCTATCCTCACTCTCAACCCAGTTCCATCTGTAGAGTTTCACTAAAACTAGAATCATGGGCATAAAGTTGGAGGAGTTCTTTAGAAGTCATATAGACCAAATTGCTCTTTTATAAATGAGGAAATTTAGATCCAGAGAAGCTGATTTGTCTAGAGTAATAGAAGTAGTCATCATCAGAGGTGGGATTTGAACCCAGGTCTCTTGATTCTAGAGACAATTCTTTCCATTATACCACAATGCCTTTCAGTTTCTCTTTTTCCTCTTCCTCTTCTTCCTTCTGTTCCTTCTCCCTCCTCCTCCTTATTTTTTTTCCTTCTTTCTCCTTTTCTTCTCCCTCCCACCAGCAGACAAAGCTAAAAGGACTTCCCTCTGAATTTCATATGGAGCATATTCAAAGCAACATCCATTAAAAGAATCCAGCCTTGAAGATGGAACAAGGCAGCTGCTGTCCCCATTTGAGGCCTTCCAAACAATGTCTTGGGGGTAGAGTCTTGAGAGTGGCCACATCTGTGTTTTATGGAAAAGGGGAAAAAGAAATCATGAATGGTAACAGTAAGTCATATTTCCATAGAGCTTTTAAGTTTCCAAAGTACCTTCCTCACAAATACCCCGAGAAATAGGTAGGAAAAGTATGATTATCCCCTTTTCACAGATGAGGAAATTGAGGCCCAAAGTATTAAAGAGTGTAGGTGGGTTGCTGACTAATTAGATGTAAAAGGAAAAATCCCTTTCATTTACTCTGTCCTTCTTTATCCTTCCCCAAGCCTGCCCTGGGCAGCGAGGTGGCAGAGGGAGTGTGCATAGCTTTGATTCAGGAAGACTCATCTTCCTAAATTCAAATCTGGTCTCAGACACTTAATAGCTGTGTGATCTTGGGCAAGTCACTTAACCCTTCCTACCTCAGTTTCCTGAACTATAAAATGAACTGGAAAAGGAAATGGCAGAGAAAATTCCAAATGGGGTCATGAAAAGTGGGGTATGTGTGGAAAACAACTGAACAACAAGTCTATCCTAGTGTTGAACTCTTGTTTTGCCCTTTTCCAACAAGTGACCAGGTTAGTCACACATATAAGAATGAGAAAGAGTAACCTGGATCTGTTTCCAAGGGTTGGGCACATTACTATTCCCTGTCCTGCCCTTCAAAAAGGACACACTGTCAGTGACTTCACAGGCCCTTACACAGAGGTTTCATTGTCCCCTGTCCCACCCCATCCCACTCCCAATTCCGCCCCAGGTCCTCTGCTCCCTAATTTTTAGCCAAAACATGATCGTATAAGGGCACACCCCAACCTCGGCAGATCTGGAATTCTGTGAAGCGTTGGGGCAGCAGAATGGGTTACAGCAGACCAGTATGAGGACACAGTGCCATCTTGTGGTCTATGCAGGTGCCCATGCCCACAGTCTCTGGCCATGACATTTGCAAATAAATCTATACCTCATCATTACCCATCATCACAACCTGATGTTTGCTTGGGGGGGATGTACCATACCAAGGGACACACACACACACACACACACACACACACACACACACTGATTTGGGGCTGATGATCCTAAATGCCACAATGACTATTAAACAATGTCCTGCCTATGCCCAAACAGTAGGGAAGCAGGGATTGATTGTCTCTTTTTTTTTCATCTTAAGCTCTAGCCCAAAATAAAGCAGCTGTTGAAGCCCCTGACCTTTCTCTAGCTGTTAGAAGGGAAATGCTGGATAAATAATAGATAGCCCACTGCCGGGCTATACTTCCAACCATCTTTTAATTAAAATAGCTGAGCAACCAGAAGGTCATAGGGACTGGTGTTTGAGATAGAAGTCCAGGACAGACATTACCCAAGTAGAAATCCAGCCTGGAAAATAGGGTAACCCAACCCTCCAACCCTATCAGCAGACCAATCAGACAGTATTGTGAGTGAGCTTTTTTGTATTCTTGGTGCAGAAAAAATACTTGACTTCCTGTCTTTTGGTGACAGACAACCTCTACCCCTAGAGTCTAATGCAGGAGGAACTGCTTGTCTAACCACAAAATTCCAGGGCAGGGACTGCCTCAACTCTGAGCTTCATCAATCAGGAGTGCACTTGCCACTTAAGCGAGTTCCTTGACAGTGAGACGAACCAATTTCTTTTCCAAGAGGCTGTGTCCTTCCTTGGTTAACCAAGATGACCTTCGACCAAGCAGCTCACTGATCCTGCACTCTGTTTAGGCATTGGAGGTCTCATCAGCTATTGGCCAGAAGTTTAACCCTTCTTATGGACCCCAACAGACTCAGTCTGGTATACTCTACAGAAACAAAATTTAACTCAGGAATGGAGCAAAAAGTAGCATTATTTCCCAACAGTCCACCTGATCATGCCTCTGATTCCCTTATTGTCTAGGAGAGGCACAGTGCCAACTTTTCCCACTATCAGTACCAGACAGTCATCTACCTGAACTTATGGGTTGTCAACAAAACTGTCAACTCACTTCCAAATCTAGTCTGCCACTGCTGAAGGCTGAGGAGGATATATGAGACAGGAAAACTATAGCCTACCATATTTTGGTATCCAGACAACAGAGACAGGCTGCTGTGATATCTGTAATGAAAATCCGGCTCCCATCCAAATGAAATGGGAAGAGGGAAAGGAAAACTTTTAGGAGAGGAAAACAGCTGATGGAGAGTTGAAGAATTTGAGTCTTTTTTTTTTTTTTTGGTTTGTTTTTTGTTTTAATGACAAGCTGTCAGTGGACGAGAGAGAGAAAAGGTCATTATTGTGCATAATTCAGGAAACTTTTAGGGACATGAATTGATCATGATTACTAATGCCAATATTAGAGAACTTGGCATTAATCAGAACATAATTTTTTTAATTATTTGATTTTCTAGAACCTTCATTCAAAGACCAAATCAGAATAACGAGAAAAATCTGTATAATGACCTAGTGTATTAGGGACCAACTTCTCTTCCACATGGAAGACATTAGATTTTTATCTTCTTCATTGGCTCACCTTCCTCTTTCTGCCCTTTAATTGTGGATAAAACCCAAGACTCAGTCTTCTACTTTTCTTTCTCTTCATACTCAGATGAAGTATGAAAAAAAAAATCAACCATTCTTATAATTAAGCAATTAGCTCTTGGCTAGTGATTCATGATTTTTATTTATTAATCAAAAGAGGGAATAAATGTAAAATACCTTAAAAACCTTTAAGCATTCAGTATTACCATTATCATCTTTGGCTTTTCCTATTGCTTCAGTGGAGTATTTCTAAATATTTACTAAATACTCTTAAGTGAGTGTTTGGAAGAGATTTTAATGGGGGTGGGATTAACTATATTGTAATTTTAACATTCTTTTTTTTTTTTAATTCCAAATTATCTCCCTCTTTCCAGCCCTTCCTCTATCAACTGAGAAGACAAGAAATGTCATACCTATAATAAATGGGAAGTCATGGAAAATATTTCCATATTAGCCATACTGGGAACAGTGGGGGGGAGAAAGGAAAAATAAAGTGAAAGCCAATATGTTTCAATCTGCATTCGAAGTTCATCAGTTCTCTCACTGGAAGTAAGTGAAGCAATTAAGTTGGCATGGAACTGTTACACTGTCCAGGTTTCATAGATGCAACAATGAGGTCAGCACAATGGTCTGTAGACCTTGAGTTTGTGGTCAGTCTAATACCACTCCCCACCCATACTTTCCTTCATAAGTCCTTTGAAGTCATCTTGGATCATTGTATTGATCAGAATAGCTATTGACCATCATTACAAATTGTTGTTTTTGTGTACAACATTCTATTGGTTCTACTGACATCACTTTGCATCAGTTAATATGTCTTTCCAGGTTTTTCTGAAGCCATTCCCCTCAACATTTCTTATACCACAATAATATTCCATTACAATCCTATACCACAATTTATTCAGCCATTTCCCAACTGATGGACATTCTCTTAGTTTCCAGTTCCTTGCTATCACAAAAAGAATTCATATAAATATTTCTGTTCATATGTGTCCTTTTCCTTTTTGTTTGATCTCCTTGAGATATAGCCCTAGTAGTCATAGGGTCAAAGGGTATGCATTTTTATAGTCCTTTGGGCATATCTCCAATTTGTTGTCTAGAATAAGACCAACTCAATTCCACCAATAGTGCATTAGTATACCTAATTTTTCCCATATTCCCCTCCAGTATTTGTCATTTTTCTTTTTCTGTCATATAAGTTATTATGATTAATGTGAGGTGTTTCCTCAAAGTTGTTGAAATTTGCATTTCTCTACTTATTCATGATTTAGAGCATTTTTCATATAATTATTAATAGCTTTGCTTTATTCTTCTGAAAATTATCTATATTCCTTTACTATTGATTGGGTAATGGCTCTTATTTCTTTTTACAATTTTGGCTCAGTTCCATATATATTTTGAAAATGAGGCTTTTAACTTGCTAATTGGTTTTATTTATGCAAAATCTTTTTCATTTAATGTCCTCAAATTTATGTTTTACCTTCCATGATCCTATCTCATTTATTTACAAGCTCTTTCTTTATCCATAGAACTCACAGGAGTTTCCATGTTCTCCTAATTGCCCTTTATGTATAATTCATATACTCATTTTAACATCTTCTACACAAAGCCTTTCCTGATTTCCCCATCCCACAACTAGTGCCCTAGCTGCCTAACTGCTTTAGGTCTAACTACCTTGTATTTATTTTGGATTTAGTCTGCATTACTTATCTATGTTTGAGTTTTCTCATCCAATAGAATGTAAGCTTCTAGGGAGTAGGGATTGTTTAATTTTTTTTTCTGCTTATATCCCCAGCTCCTAGTGCAGTTCTGAACACATAATGGTACTTAATAAATTATTATTCATTGATTCAATGAATTAAAAGCATGACTCACACAAACAGCAATGGAGAAATGCAAGGTGATCACAAATAGTGGTTGGTTGTTTTTTGTTCTTGAAAAAGACCAACATGACATTACTATGTTGAATCACATAAAAATGTGTCTGATTATGGCTGATCAAACTCTATGAGCTCAAAGTGCTCTAACACAGGTCGAGAACAAATTGTCCCTATGAACATTTGGGGTAGATTCTCTAACTACATATCTCACTTTTCTTCTGAGCTAATTCAATTCTGTTTTACTCATAAAGCACAGTACCTTCTCTGAGGGCACACCATGCTGGTTGGTCCTATGCCAGTGACTTCCATATCATGCAATCAATTCTAATAGAGACCCTGAGAATATCCTTGCATTACCTTTTCACCAACTTGTGAGTCCAGTGTTAAGTTCCTCATTAGTCTTTTTGGTGAGTGTACATTTGGCATTCAAACAATGTGGCCAGCCCAATAGAGTTGTGTTCTCTGCAATAGACTTTGAATGCTTGACAGCTTAGTTCAAAAAAAGCTCTTAATGTCTAGTATCTTTTTCTGCCACATTTTCAGAATCTTCCTGAGACAATACAAATGGAAGCAATTAAGTTGGCATGGAACTGTTACACTGTCCAGGTTTCATAGATGCAACAATGAGGTCAGCACAATGGTCTGTAGACCTTGAGTTTGTGGTCAGTCTAATACCACTCCCCACCCATACTTTCCTTCAGAGCCTCCCAAACACTGAAAACACAAGTATTAGATCAGCCAGCACCACATCATTCATATGAGGAACCATTAGTTCAAGTGGAGTTTTGAATGATGTGGATAAGTTCAATATTGGCAATATTCTTTCCAGAAATGTCCACATTGATAACATGCATTGCCGAGATCACAAAGAGCCTATAATATGTTAGGACGTGTTAGAAATAGTCTTCCTGTCTCCAGGCCTAGTATTTTATCTATCTAAAAGGAGGTAGGTTAGTTTTATGTCATGAAATCATGAAATCTTCTTGCTCCACTAATATTCATTCAATCTCAAGAAAACTAGGAAGAGTTTCTTCTTGTGAAGATCCAAGAGGGCACAGATGAATTGTACAGGATGTAGAGGGATGAATGGACTGCAATCAGGATTATTGGAAGGAATCTTCTTGATGAGATCACAGATTCATTAAAGTACTAAAGACAAATGTTAGTATTATTGCATAATCAACAAATCCAAAGCAAAATCCATTCATTCTCTCGTTAAGAACTAATTTGCACACAGTAGTCACCTTCAGGTTCCCAATAACCCAAAGTCATAATTTTGAAATCACTTCATTCCCCTTTATTCTCATCTAAATCCTACTATTCCTTCAAGTAGCACGTCTGTTCTCCATTTCCACTGCTGGCACTTTAGTTCATGTTTTCATATGACACCTAGATTGCAACAACAGCTTCCTATCTAGCCTCTCTAACTAGTTTTTCTCCCTTCAGTGCATTCTTTATATCACTGCCAGATTAATCTTCTTAAAAAAAAAAAAAAAAAAAAAAAACTTTCAATGGCTTTCTATTTTTTTCACCAACTCTCAACTAATCTACCTGGATCTAAAGGTCTCCATCATCCAGCCCAACTTGGATGTCAAAAAGTAGTAATAGAGTCTTAGAATTCCACCATGTAGTTAAATCACTCCACCTCTGGGACTAAGTTTCCTGTTCTGTAAAGTGAGGATTTCAAACTAATGATCTTTACTATCCCTTCCAACCCTAAATCCTAGCCTAATATTCCAAACTTTCTTCTAACTATTGACAGTAGTAAAGGGTACTTTTCTCTACTCTTAAGGTAATTTAATTTCCACATACATCTTACAAATTCCCAACTCCAAGTTTCTGCTTAGTATCTTCTCGTTTGGCAGGCCTCCCTTCTCTCTTATGTGCACAGTACTCCAGTATTCACCATCCTTCAAAACTCAGTTCAAGCCTAACGTCCACTATGAAGCCTTTCTCAGTTATCTTTGTCCTCTCTGATCTTTCTCCCCTCTAAAATGTTTTAGTATGTCCTACATGGCATACTGCTCAGAAAGCCAACCTCAGAAAGGGACCCAAATGTGCAAAAATGTTTGTGTCAGCCCTCTTTGTAGACCTTGGCAAGAAACTGGAAACTGAATGGATGCCCATCAATTGGAGAATGGCTGAATAAGTTGTGGTATATGAATATTATGGAATATTATTGTTCTGTAAGAAATGACCAGCAGGATGATTTCAGAAAGGCCTGGAGAGACTTACATGAACTGATGCTGAGTGAAATGAGCACGACCAGGAGATCATCATACATGGCAACAACAAGACTATACAACAATCAATTCTGAGGGACGTGGCTCTCTTCAACAATAAGATATTTCAAATCAGTTCCACTTGTGGAGTGATGAAAAGAGTTATCTACACCCAGAAAGAGAACCATGGGAACAGAGTGTGGAACACAACATAGCATTCTCACTCTCTCTGTTGTTATTTGCTTGCATTTTGTTTTCTTTCTCAGTTTTCTTTTCCTTCCTTCTTGATCTAATTTTTCTTGTGCAGCAAGATAATTGTATAAATATGTATACATATATTGGATTTAACATATATTTCATATGAACATGTATTGGACTACCTGCCAGCTAGGGGAGGGAATGGGAGAAAGGAGGGGAAAATTTGGAACAAAAGGTGATACAAGGGCCAATGTTGGAAAAATTATCCATGCATATGCTTGGAGATATATATATTATATATATATATAAAATAAAAAACTTTATTAAAAAATTAAAAATAAAAAAGGGAAGCAATAAACTGGGAGTGGGGGGGGGGATTTACATTCAAAAAAGAAAGCCAACCTCAAAATCAGAAGGACATATAGATAAGTCCTGTCTCTGACAAATGTTGTCTATACAACCACACACAAAGCATTTCTCAATGCTGAGGGCAAACCCTTAAGACTTTTTAAGTTGTAGAGAAGGTGCCAATCTGGATTGGGAGGAGTGTCTTCTCACAGACCCTCCAAATTTGACCATCCTCCTTGCCCTCTTCTGCCATCCTTGCAAATTTTCTAGGTGAGATCAAGGGTCAGATGTTTCAATTTGCCTTTGTTATTAGTCATTTGAAGCACTCTGAATTATTAAGCTTTCTAATCTTAAATAGTTTCCAATTCATTTGAAATTTTGGTCTCATATCTATTTGTGTTAATTTCCTATTTACCTCGGACACCAGATCTTTAAGATATTTGTGAAGGAAAAAATTTCAATCAACAATTTTATCGTTGATGCAATAAAATCATTTTAATTTTGTATAATTTATTTTGTCTTCTGTAGGAAGCTTTCTCTTGTTACCTTCCATCTATTCTGTAAATATATATATTTTTATGTATATGTATTTTTGCATATATACATATAGGTATATGTTATATAAGTAGGGTACCTATTTATGTACATGTTGTCTCCTCCATTAGAATGTAAATTCCCCAATGAATTGAAAGCAAAGTAGATGAGCATCAATTGAGAAATAGCTACATAAATTGTAATAAATTATTGTACTGCAATTGTACTAAGAAATGATAACTATGTATACAGAGAAGAAAAGATATTTACACAATCTGATACAAAATGAACAAAGAAAATAATATATACAAATGACTAAAATAATGTAAACAGAACCCCAAAGCAATCAAAAGGAATATTCCAAATGACAGAACAAGCTGGGCTCCAAATATTTGACACCTTTACCCCACCTCTTTGTCGAAGTGGAAGATTCACGGATGTGGTACTTGCTTATACTTCTGGACTCTTTCCACATATTAATCAGCTTTGCTAATTTGCTTATTCAAAAAGACTGCTATATGGGTGGATGGAAGAGTGGGAAGAGGAAGAAGAAATTCTCATAGAAATTCAATTTTAAAAATTTAATGAAAGTTCCTGCAGGACAAAAACGTTTTGTTTTGTTTTATCACCCATACTTATACCCAGAACATATCAAACATTCAATACTTATTTACTATTTGGTCTCTTCTATCCTTTTTTTTCCCTATTGACCATAGTGGTTAATTACTCCCATTCATTTTCTATTTTTTAATGATATGCTTTTTATAATTAAGTCAAATCTCCATTTGGATCTTATATACTTATTAAAACCTTTCTTTCTTTCTTTCTTTCTTTATTTATTTTTGAACAAATTGTTTTCTAACTTTCCTATTTATCAAATAGAGAATCCTGAAGTTATGTTCTTGGACTTATCAAATACTATTGTATTTCTCCATCTCCAGAAGGCACTCTCTCTGTGTCCTGGTTCCCTTCAAGATTCAGCTCAAAGTAGACCTTCTGCAGGCCTTTCTCCTGTCTCCTTTCTGGGATTCCCTTTTGCATGGTATGTCTTATACAGTTGTTTGAATGTTGACTCCCCCATAGACTACGAGTTCTCTAAGTGCAGGAACCATGTTTATGCCCTTCTTTGTATCATTAGTGTTCAGTATAGCGCCTTGCGCAGAATAAGCATTTGATATGTTCTTATTGATGATGAGTTCCATTGTCATTGATTCTTGCATATCGAGTCTCTCCCGTTGATCTACTTTCCCAAATTTCCCAAATACGTTGATCTATGTAATTCTGATGATCACCTTTATATTTGACCTTTTACACTTCAGTATCTTTCATGGTGTATACCAGAGTGTTAAAGCCTTGATATATACTCAATATCAGATTTTGTCCAAATTAGCTGTACACTAAATGTATACTGAATTTCCCAGGTAACTGCACTTTTAATTTTGCCTTGGCAGCATAACTATAGGCCAACATTTTTTTTCTTTCCAAAATTTCATTGCAGATGGTGGGAATGGTTTTCAGGGTCAGCCTCTTCCCTATATTTGAAGTTTCCTCACCAAAGAACTACCAGCCTATTTTATCAACATGCAACAATGGAAAATTTTACAAAAGAAACGTTGCATCTCAGAAAAAGTGTACTTTATCATTAGTTCTGATTTGATTTTTCCTTCAGACTATGAATCCCCTGAGTGGAAGGATTCTCTTTTACATTCTTATTAATTTCCTTCTGCATTTGGCTTGGCATTAGTACTTTTATAGCATTATTACAATATGTCACTATTTACTGAAGAAAATAAATTCACTCCCCTCACCCCCCAACACTTGAGTGCTAACAAGAAAAGTTTCATGTTGATGAAATTTAAATTTTGAAAGACTTTTGAAAGGATGAGGGATATTTTTATTTGTTCCTGAATTTCATTATAAGATAACAAAGGCAATTACTGTAAGTTCGAAATAACATTCCATTTGCTTTTAAGTGGTGTGGGAAACAGATGAGGAGGTTCAAGAACTACATTTATAAACATATTTCTTGGACTAAAGTTTCGCAGTCAAAGGTCACATCCTTAGCACAATTAAAAAAAGCTATATCTTGGGTGGAATGCTTCCTTTTTTAGTGGGAGTTTGTGTGTATGCTATAAGCAATTTTGTCCCTTTCTCTCTGCCTGGACTGCTTCCAAGAACACTATTTAAATTCAACCTTTGAATAGTCTTTCTCAAACCCCCTTTCATAGAACAGGAACCGTATTTACAGCCTTCAGTTCCAATCAACCATGCCTTCAGCTCCCTGGCTGTCACTTTACAAAGCAGGTCAGCCTGGTCTTCCACAAAGAAGGCTGATGGCTCTATAGCAACAAATATAGCAGGCATCATTTGGGGAGAGTAATAAATCTACCCCAGGAACACACTGAATTCATGTGAAAAATTAATTGACAGATTATAAATTGAGGGAGAGTTGGAAAGAGCAAAATGCATCCTATCTATAAACAGTAAAATCCAATCAAGCATGTCAGGGAAAAAAATTCCATTTAAAAATCCTGTGTGAACCTATATATTAGGATTTTATCAGATTATTGACAGCTTCATACTGAACCTGTTTATAGTTAAGCAGTATAACAAAATAAAATTTCACATAACTCTTTGCTGGGTTATAGGCTTTAATGAAAATCCCAAAAGAGAATTGAACATACAAAATTCAAATGTAAACATTCAGAAGTATTACCCCAGTTCAGCCATGAAAAAATATTCAACATTAATCTATTGTGAATGGTTGTTAAGAGATCAGGCTTTGATGACATAGAAAAGTCTAATTCAATAGCGAAGAAAGATTTTTCAGCTTCTCTTCAGCAAACTCCAAAGGCTGGTCATATGGGGCTATGCCAGTTTTCCTCCAATACAGTTCTGATCTGAAGTTTTTGTTTCAGGTTTCTGACTTCCTTAAATCCTAAAGAGACAGATTACCAACAATATTGACATTTTTACCCACATTAATGAGGTAGGGGTTTATAAAAAAGCTGCCTTGAATATGTAGACAACACAGCAAAACTTTGGTATTTAATATTACATTCCAGCTCCAGTTGAGGACTCTTATCTTTCAAACAATATTCAAAACAATAATACTCCAATACATCCTTTGGAGTTCATTCTAATAGCATTTGACCTGTTTTAAAAGTGAAACCAGGAATGGGGGAAAAAACAGAGGTATAGGAGATAAGAGGTCTACATCTTCTCTTAGTGCCCTGACAAGGGACTGACAAGCTCAATATGGGATACTTACAGTCGCTCCTTCTCCTTTCCGTCTTAAAATAACACCTTCTGCCAATAAAGCCTTTCCTGTTTCCACAAAGAGCTTATCTTCATCTGTTTCTCCCTTTTTCTGTAGTTCAATATACTTCTCCACAAATCTGAAAATTCAAGCAGTCCCCTCTCAGATATGTACCTTTTCAGGTTTTCTGTGCCGGGAAATAATTATTTCTTTGCCGGGAAATAATTATTTCTTTGCTAAGCTAAAGAACACTAAGCACATTTATTAAATATCCCCATATTAAATATCCCAATCTCTCCTTCCCTTAAGTAAAATTCATACAAATAAGCTCACCACACTACCAAATGACTTAGTATTAAATGTGAACCAATACCCATTACCCATATAAGTTTCTTACCTTTGACAGGAAGATTTAAAGTTTGGGTTGAAAAGATCAAAAGTTTTGGGACCAGATCCATAAACTGAATAGTATTTTCTAGAAAATAAAAACAAGCATTACATCTCCAATTAAAAATCCAAGTCAATAACTGATATACAAGGAGGAATAATCAGTCAACTTCTGAGAAGTGTATAACACAAAATACCCCACTCTGTAGTTCCTTATGTTATGCTAGCAATTTGCTTCTCTTGGTGTTCAGCTATGGGACAGAGCACTTTGAAAATGCAAAGGTACTACATAATTACAAGATATTATGATGTTAATTTTATTAACTACAATTTCAATAAAAATCAGGAGCTAAAAGGGACAATCTGCAATACTCCCTTAAAACATTACCTGCTTCTTTGTCTTCCGGGAAATTAATAGGCAAAAACTCCTTACTTTATAAAAGAACCACAGAGGATCTTAGTGAAAATTGCTTCTCCTCCAGCATCTAGCAGTGTTCAGTACACATTAACTAGTTAAAATGTATTTTATATTATTGTATTAAAAAATTAGTACAATGGAACCAGCAGAATGCTGAAGAGCCAAGTAGTTAAAAGCTTAAATAATCAAACTGAATTTCTCTAATTTCTATAATGTTCTCAAAATAGGGATGGAATATTCTAATTTTTCTAACTCACAGAAATGAAAACAGATGAGATTTTATATAATATATATATGTATACACACACACAGAGACAAGTACATACATATATATAGGTCTTCTCAGTGGAAGAAATACAACATATAAAATCAAAATAAGAGAATTTATTTATCATTGTCTCACAGGTGAAAGAAACGGAGTATGAATGAAATATCCACAATGGTTTCACTAAGGCAAAACTTCAATAGTGCTTCTGAGAAAAAGGAGTTATATGGATCCAAGGAATTTTCCAAAACAATAAACTTTGAAGGAGGAAAAGTTTTTCATTAAGCTGCCAATAAAACATTCCTTACAGAGTTGTGATGAGAAAAGTGAATATAGTTACAGTAAAGGTCTTTAAATCAGTCCCAGAAGTTGTTTCAGGAAGTTGCTGATAGTTACCCAATTGGACAGGAGATTTCAAGAAAATTTAGGCCTAGTCTCCAAAATTAACATCCCAACTGCCCCATTTGTCCACTCATATGGCCAAAGGGCCATATGTTCTTTTGCAGATGTGTCTTGAAACTTTAGTTAAAATTTTTAATGGAGGTATACCTTAGTTAATTCTTTACCAATTGCTTGATTCTAGATCTTCCATTTTAGGCCTTCTTTTTTATACAGAAAAAAAAAAAAATTTCCTAGTCTGAGACTGGACCAGCTTATTTTCATTAGAATTCCCTATCAAGCTCCAATTTCTATCTACAATTTCTTGAATGGTTTCATCAAGTACTAAC
This sequence comes from Sminthopsis crassicaudata, assembly GCF_048593235.1. NCBI lineage: Eukaryota > Metazoa > Chordata > Mammalia > Dasyuromorphia > Dasyuridae > Sminthopsis > Sminthopsis crassicaudata. Next base: position 364,726,858 of record NC_133620.1, read on the forward strand.
TTAACTGCTCCCTTCTGAGCTTTCCTTTCCCTGGGTGAATAGTGCAATCACTCACGCTCTGATCCGATCTTCCTGGTATAGGACCTCAGGTACCAATTCTTTGACTTTTCCATAGCGTTGGCGGGACCTCCGGAATACAGGCTCCTTCAGTGGTGGAAAGGCCTCATATACATCAAACCACAGGGGCTTCTCCTTCACCACTCCAGCTCGCATCAGGTCCCGAATCCTTAAGAAAAAGAACAAACCAGCTTGCCCAAAAAGTGGATTCTGCAAAAGATCCCAGGGGCTATGCTGCAAAAAGCAATAGCCATCCATCCCATCCCAAATAGCTAAGCAGCCATGGGCTCACTTCAGGTCCACAGTTCAGGGAACCAACCCCTTCATCTCCCTATAAGAAGTGAAAGAAACATCTTTCAGAATTATAAGATTTAGAAAGGAACTTTAGAGTCAATCAATCCACCATTTATTAAGCATGCCAAGTACATGCCAAATGCTTGGAATACAAGAAAGGAAAAAACAGTTCCTTCCCATGACAAGTATGGAAATATGTTTAAAAAGACTGCACATGTTTAACCTATATCAGAGTGCTGTCCTGAGGAGGGGAAAAGGGAGAAAAATTTAGGATATAAAGCTTTACAAAAATGAATGTTGAAAACAATCTTTATGTGTATCTGAAAAAATAAAATACTACTGGAAAAAAATGAAAATAAATCCTTGTTGAAAATGAAGAGATCACCTAGGGATCATAAAGCTGGAAAAGCTCTAAAAGATCATCTAACCTAAGGATTCCTAATTTGGGATCCTTGGAAATGGCAAAGGGTGTGTGAACTCGGATGGGGGGGGGGGGGGGAAATGATGTGTGTGTGTGTATGTTCTCCAACCAATAACTTAAATAAAAGGTTAATAATTTGATCTAGTACACACACACACACACACACACACACGATTTGACGACCAAGCCAAATTTGAAGCCAAATATTCTACTTCTTTCCACTGTACCACAATGCCTTTCGGCCACTTGCTCATTATACAGAGAGGGAAACTGAGGGCAGGAAGAAGAAACGACTTGGGCAAGTTCACGTGCACAGACTGGCTGTTGACTGGACACGTAGGGCCCTCGGCTCCAAGAAGAAAAATATTACCATCACAGAAGGGTGCCCGCAGATCCCGGCCCAGGAAGGGCCAGAGAGTGTCCAACCACCCACCACCCGCCCCAAGCCTGGCCCCCTCAAACTGAACCCTGCGTGCTCTCCGCGCACACACCGGGTGAAGACAGTGCCGATGGTCTCCAGCCGGCTTCCAGCCATAGCGACCCCCTAAGGAAGAGCCCCTAATCAGCTCCCGCGGCCAAGGGAAGGTAACTAGGCTGAAGCGGAGAACCGGAAACGGAAATAGAACGGAGGGTCCAGAGGTTACACAGATCCCAACTGGTCTCGACTCTTTGCTAGGGAGAGGGAAGGGCGATCCGAGTATGCCGCGGAGTACGTTGCCAAGCCAAAGTAAAAGATGGCCGAGTCCACCAGAGAAACGGGAGTGGGTCGTCCTCGCTCAGGCAGAAGCACTCGATACCAGAACCATCAAAGGCTAGGGCCAGGCAGGCTGGACTAGAGAACGACCTTAGCCGATCTCTCTCGTTTCCCATGTAGGCATTGGGCAAAGTTTTCAAGACTTCATTTCCCAGAAAGCTCAAGAAGGATCCTCATTGGGAGAAACTATTCGGACTTCATTTCCCAGGAGGCCCCAGAGCGAGCGACTAAAGACTCTAATTGGTGGAGAGGCACATGGGAGGTGGGAGATTTAAAAAGCCGGGCGGTTCTGATTTGAGAATAACTAAAGCAGTTGTGTTACGTCTATGGAATAGGAAAGCCGATGGTAAAGAATTTAGAGAAGTATGGGACTCTGATGATGCAACTTAAAGTTTGCAGGGACAGGAAGACCAAAGACACAATGATAGCAACAATGTAAATGGGGAAAAGATTGAACAGAGCACTCATTCTGCGGCATGGTTCTGTGGGATCCATGTGGGGCCAAAGCTAGTCCTCCCTTTTACAGAGGAGGAGTCCAAGGTCTGGGGAGGGTGAAACTTCTTCTCTTAGTCTGATCGTTGCCCTAATTAAGTGGCTGGAGCGTTTGTCCTGCAGTCAGGAAGATCTGTATTTAAATTTGGCTTCAGATATTGACTAATTTGTGATCCTGGACAAGTCACATGACCTCAGTTTCCTCATCTGTAAAATAGGGATGATGATAGCAGCTACTGCACAGAATTGTTGTAAAAATGAAACGAAATAATCATTGTAAAGCATATAGTATAGTATAACACCTAGTAAAGTGCTATGTAAGTATTAGCTATTTTTATTTCATTTTTTTATTTCAGATTAATTTCAGGAAGTAATCTTTACTGGATAAGATCAGGTCTCTCCCTTTAGAAACTAATGAGAACTTTCATAACAATGAAGCCAAAGAGATTTCACTACAAAGCATTGTCTGATTAGAACTAAATACAGAAAAGATTTCTATTCATATGAGACCAATGACTGTAGCAAAAGACGCTGAGAAAATGTGATCTTTTAATATTACTATAAGAGGAAAGTTGGAGGGGAAGGGATGGCTGCTCAATGGAAATTATGAGGTATTCTCATAGTCCCCAAAAAGTACCTGGAAGGGAGAAGGAATAGTGAACAAAGTTGGAAGTTAGATTCTATAGCTGATACTGCTGAGAAAGAATCTGTGAGCAAGTTCAAAACCTTCATGGTTGTTAAAAGGAACACTGAAGATAATGTACAAATCCTTCTAGTAGGAGAGACACTTTTTTTTTTTTTTTTTTTTTTTATTAAGCAGCCTACTAGTGACCCAATAATACTATTTTCCTTAGTAGCTGTTGAATGAATCAGTGGCAACAGTAGCAAAGGCCTTGGAAATTTTCAGTAGCTATTGAATGAATCAGTGGCAACAGTAGCAAAAGCCTTGGAAATTTTCAGTAGCTATTGAATGAATCAATGGCAACAGTAGCAAAAGTCTTGGAAATTTTCTGTCAAAAAAAAAAAAAAAAGGACAATTCATCAATAGCAATACTTCATAAGTGTGTACTTCATGTGCCTAACCCATAGTACTATAATTAAATTTGAGAACATCTGGATTGTGTACTTTTAAAGTTCAATAATATATTTTGAACTTTAAAAAAAGGAAAAAAAAAAAAAAACCTAAGGAGATTAGTATATCACATTCAAATTGTCCTAAACCATCTGCTTGGTAAACTAGTGCTTTTCACTGTTGAACATACAATAGGAATTAATTCCCCATATATATATATGTATATATATATATATATATATATATATATATATATTGAGAGACTTCTGGGGATCCAACTTCCTTTGAATAACTCACGGAAAATAATAGTTAGTGACATGAACTTCTTGAAGGTGTTATTTTATCTGGATTATCTCATATTTAGAAAGATATAGGAAGAGCATGAAGAAAGATCCCCTAGCAGTAGATCAGCTCATCTAACCTGCCAGTTCTACCTAGTTCTATAGAATCTTTGTCATTTATGTTGGTTGTATAATATTTAAATATAAAGTGAATATTAAACTTGAATTAGTCACTTAACCATGCATCATCTAACCAGTCCCAAAAAGTTATCAAGAACTGAAGAATTGTTTGTGGATCAGACTATTGAAAATTTGTGAAAAACTACCATTGCTGCTCAGCGTCTTGATGATTATAGGTATATGGCTGAAAAGAACTGAAAACAAAAATGTAAAAAAAAAAAAAAAATCTCACATTTTGTAGATTATTGGGATGAGAAATCTGAGCAGGCCTTTAAAGAACATCAGTAACAGTCGGTTTTGCAGATCCAAGAAACCCCTGTGTGCCATAAATGAATCTAGGGAGCTTGTGAGGAGTTTCATATAAAGAAAGCAAGGAACAACAGGAGCCAGTAAAAGAATAAATACAAATAGCATTTGCAAGCAGGCTCAGTGGAAGTGAGACTCTATCTCATCCACAAATTGCAGTTCCTAGCTTTGATGTGGACTCTCACAGAAAAGTTCTGAGGCCATATGTATGTATTCCAAGCATGGATGGATAATAATCCACTGATTAATTTTTTATGAGTGCTACATTGTAAATACTTCCAGCAACACTGGCCAACTATTAGTTCATAGTGTATTAATGACCTGAAAGACTAATATCAATGCACATGCCCTATCTTGCAGTAACCAAGAAACTAAAATCTTGGATAATGCCTATAGAAGAATAAAAATAATCTTTGGCATACCAGTAGACAGGCTACTAATCCAAGGAAGTACAATATAGAGCCTGAGATGCTTCCAGAGAGTCATCATGGAGTATAATATTTTAATGCTGGGCTTTAAAATTCTTGTCCTGCTTGTCCCTAGATGATTGATTGCAAAAAGTAGCTGTAAGATGAAGATCTATGCATAATATTCAATATCTAGAGTAATCTAGTTTTTGATAAATCTGAAAGTTCTGGGATAAGAAATAATTATTTGACAAAAATTGCTGGGAAAATTGAAAAATAGTATGGCAGAAACTAGGCATTAACCAGCACCTAACAGCCTATACCAAGATAAGGTCGAAATGGGTTCATGATTTAGACATAAAGAGTGATACTATAAGCAAATTAGAAGAACAAAGGATAGTCCACCTCTCAGATCTGTGGAAAAGGAAGGAATTTATGGCCAATAAGGAGCTAGAAAACATTATGAAATACAAAATGTATAATTTTATGTTAAATTAAAAAGTTTGTACAAACAAAACCACTGCAACCAAGATTAGAAGAGAAGCAGAAAACTGGGAGAAAATCTTTACAACTAAGGGTTCTGATAAATGCCTCATTTCTAAAATAAATAATTGACTCAAATTTACAAGAATACAAGCCATTCTCCAATTGATAAATGGACAAAAGCTATAAGCACACAATTTTCAAATGAAGAAATTAAAACCAATACTAATCTTATGAAAAAGTGTTTTAAATAACTATTGATCAGATAAATGCAAATTAAGACAACTCTGAGGTACCACTACATACATCTCAGGTTGGCTAAGATGACAGGAAAAAGTAATGATGAATGTTGGAGGGGATGTGGGAAAACTGGGACACTAATACATTGTTGATGGAGTTGTGAACTGATCCAACCTTTTTGGAGAGCAATTTGGACCTATGCCCAAAGGGCAGTCAAACTGAATACTCTTTGATCCAGCAATGTCTTTACTGGGCCTGTATTCCAAAGAGATAATGAAAAAGGGAAAAGGACGTATGTGTATAAAAAATGTTTGTAGCAGCTCTTTTTATAGTGGCAAGGAACTGGAAGTTGAATGGATGCCCATCAGCTGGGGAATGGCTGAATAAGTTATAGTATATAGATGTAATGAAATATTATTATTCTAGAAGAAATGATCAGCAGGCTGGAGAGATTTACATGAACTGATGCTAAGTGAAGTGAGTAGAATCAAGAAAACATGGTACACAACAACAAGATTATATGATAATTGATTCTGATGAATTTGTCTCTTTTCAATAATGAGGTGATTTAGGTCAGTTAGATCTTGTGATGGAGAGAGCCATTTGCATCCAGAGAAAGGACTGTGGGGATTGAATGTGGATCATAACCTAGGTTTTTTTCACATTTTTTGTTATTTACTTGCTTTTTTGCTCATTTTTTTTCTCATTTTGATGTGATTCTTCTTATGCAGCATGATAAATGTGGAAATACATATAGAAGAATTGCATATGTTTAGCATATATTGGATTGCTTGCTGTCTTGGGGAGGGAAGAAGAGAAGGTGGGAGAAAAAATTGGAACACTAGGTTTTGTAAGGGTGAATGTTTAAAAAACATCTTTGCATGTATTTTGGAAATACAAAGTTACTTAAAAAGAAAAAGCTGAAGGCCTATGAAAAGTGTTTCAGACCAAGAAAAGATGTTGTGAAATTAAGGAACTCACCATCAAGAGGGCACCTTACTGTCGAAAGAATAGTAAAAGCTGGGATTATGAAATTCACTTATAACTAAACCAAAAATGTACAAGAAGATAGTTGGTTCTACCCAAGCTCACCCATTTCATGATGATTTTGGATATTTGAGCTGGTTCAGAATAAAGTTTAATGTCCTAAACTGACCTAAATGGCCAAAAAGATAAATAAGTATAAAATTTGTGCATTGCATTCAAAGGAAAGGATTACTGATTTGATTCTATAGCACAATAAATTACCCTAGTGTTGTGTGAATCAGCTTGAAAAATCTAAATCATATTTGACTCATTTTCTTTCTTTGAGATATTCAAGTATGATATCTAAAATTTCTGTTTCTAAGGGCAGCTAGATAGCCCAGTGGATAGAGCTCTATCAGGAAAACCTGAATTCAAATTCATCCTCAGACATTCAACACTACCAAGTTGTTTAACCTTAGACTAGTCACTTAACCCTAATTGTCTTACAAAAAATAAAATAGGCAGAATCAAGATGGCAGAGATGTACACATGTTTCTCTCTGATCTTCTCCTACAACCCTCAGACTAATTAGCAAATCCAGTCTCTGAATTAGCTCTGGACCAGCAGAACCCACAAATATTGGGAGTGCAACAAATTTCCAGCAGAAGATAATTTAAAAGATTGCCAGAAAAGGTCTGTTTCAATGGAAATGGGAGGGAGGCAACCAGCACAAGCAGCTGAGCACAAATGCCAGTGTGGACTCTGTGGGTGGTACAGAGAATCTATAGAGAGGAATCTACAGCAACAGTGTTGTTACTCTGCCCTAGCTGCAAGCCAGTAGATCAGCAGAGAAGTTAGAAAACATCCAACACAAACACAAAGGTAAATAGTGAACCCTGAAATGCCACAATCTCACAGAACCTGGCCACAACTACTCAGCACCAGGAGTGAGTCAGCACTGACCCAACACAGTTGCAGGTGCTGCTGCTTGTAAATAAAGCTTGGAAAATCTCCCTTGCCCTAAAAGCAGATGTTAACTTATTTAAAAATGAGTAAAAAGGTAAAGAGAACTCTAATGATAGAAAGTTTCTATGGTAAAAGAGAAGAACAGATATCAATCCCTGAGGAGATTAAAGGCAGATTGTCTCCAGATAAAGCCCCAAAAGGTGATCTAACCTGGTTCCCATCACACAAGGCTCTCCTAGAAGAACTTTTAAAAGATCTTAAAAGAGAGCTAGAAGAAAAATGGGGAAAGGAAATGAAAACTTTGCAAAAGGGTTTGGAAAAGGCATATAAATCATTAAAAGATAGATTTGATAAAATGGGGAGGAAAACTCCCAGAAAAACAGAATTTGTGAAACAGAAAAAGAAAATGACTCTTTAAGAAACAGAATTTGTGAAATAAAAAAAGAAAATTACTCCTTAAAAAAATAGAATTTGTGAAATGGAAAACAATTCCATAGAACAAAGCAACTCATTTAAAAATTCAATTGGACAAATATAAAAAGAAGTAAAAAAAAAAAAGTAAATGAAGAAAATAATTCACTAAAATTCATAACTGAGCAAATGGAAATGAATGACTCAATGAGACAAAAGAATCAGTCAAGCAACGCCAAAAAAATAGAAAAAAAAAATGTAAAATAACTAATTGGGAAAACAATCAACCTGGAAAAGAGATCTAGGAAATACAATCTAAGGATTATTAGACTCCTGAAATACATGATTAAAAAATAGAGCTTAGACACTATCTGTCAGGAAATCATCAAAGAATTGCCCAGATGTCATCGAATCAAAAGGTAAAATAACCATTGAAAAAATTCAACAAATACCTGCTGAAGAAACCCCAAAATTAAAACCCCAAGAAATATCGTGTCTAAATTTCAGAACTATTTGACCAAAGAAAAAAATATTACAAGCAGCCAGAAAGAAACAATTCAAATACCAAGGAGCCACAATAAGAATTACTCAGGACCTACTAGCTTCCACATTAAAGGATCAAAGAACCTGGAATCTGATATTCCCAAAGGTGAAGGAACTTAGAATGCAGCCAAGAATAAATTACTCAACTAAACTGAGCCTTTTCTTTCAGAGAAGAAGATGGACATTCAATGAAACTGGTGAATTCCATTTATTTTTGATAAAAAGACCAAAGTTAAACAAAAAATTTGACCTCCAAATATAGAATTCAAGAGAAGCATAAAAAGGTAAAAAGAAAAAAAAAAAAAAAACCTCTTGAGAACTATTTCTGATATGGGTAAACAGAGAATACATGTATAATCTAACTATATTGTTATATAAAAAAGAAACTAGAGGTGGAAAGGGGATTATAACAGAAAAAAAGGGGAAAGTGGAGGTAAAAATGAGAGAAATTACATCTCAAGAAGAGGAAAAGAAAACATTATAATTGAGGGGAAAAAGGGAGGATGATAAATATTATGTGAATGTTACTCTCATCAGATTTGGCTGAAAAAATTAGATATATTTGGTTTCACCGAGAAACATCTCTCAACTTATAGAAAAGTGGGAGGGGAAAGGAGAAAAGGCAGTGCAAATGTGAATCCTGAAAAGGTGTCTACCACGACATGAATAAAAGATAGACGACCAAAAGATTTATAATGGGTCACATCCATTTGCCAGATTTCATTGGGTCTCAAACCACGAGGATTCTTCCCTGGAGGGAGTGTAGGAGCATGGAAAGGAAGACAAGCTGTACAGCTTTTTACTATGCTCCTAGCTTCCTCTCTTGTGATTCCAAATTGTAAACGTAAAGCTCGAGCAGCCTGATGATATTTAGCGTCTAGAGACGAACAGCTCGCTACATTTGGCGTCCACACGTGGGGCAAGGACTTTTGCTTATCCTGACAAGAGGAGCTAGACCTTTGCAGAAAAGTATAATTTGGGGTTAATAAGATGGCAGGAAATACAGAATTAGTAGTTTTAACTGTAAATGTGAATGGGGTGAACTCTCAGATAAAACACAAGTAGATAGCAAACTGGATTAAAAGCCAGATCCTACAATATGTAGTTTACAAGAAAGACATTTAAAGTAGAGAGAGACATACAGAGTAAAGGTAAAAGGCTGGAACAGAAACTATTATGCTTCAGGTGAAGTAAAAAAAAAAAAAGCAGGGGTAGTCATTCTGATCTGAGATCAAGCAAAAGCAAAAATTGATCTAATTAAAAGAGATAAGGAAAGGCACTATATCTTGCTAAAGGGTACCATAGATAATGAAGCAATATCAGTATTAAACATATGCACTAAGTGGTGCAGTATCTAAATTCCTAAAGGAAAAGTTAAGAGAGTTGTAAAAAGAAATAGATAGCAAAACTATAATACTGGGAGATCTCAGCCTTGCTCTCTCAGAACTAGATAAATCAAATCAAAAAAATAAGAAAAAGTTAAAGAGGTAAATAGAATACTAGAAAAGCTAGATATGATAGATCTTTGGAGAAAATTGAATGGAGACAGAAGTACACTTTCTTCTCGGCAGTTCATGGAACCTATACAAAAATTGCCCATATATTAGGACATAAAGACCTCAAAATCAAATGCAGAAAGGCAGAAATAGCATTTTTAATATCACAATTCAATAAAAATTACATTCAATAAAGGGCCAGGGAGAAGGAGACTAAAAAGAAATTGAAAACTAAATAATCTCATCCTAAAGAATGATTGGGTGAAATAGCAAATCATAGACACAATCAATAATTTCATTCAAGAGAATGACAATAATGAGGCAACATACCAAAATTTGTGGAATGCAGCCAAAGTGGTAATAAGGGCAAATTTTATATCTCTAGATGCTTACTTGCATAAAAAGAGAAAGAAAAGATCAATGAATTGAGCTTGCAACTAAAAAAGCTAGAAAAAGAACAAATTTTAAAACTCCAATCAAATACCAAACTTGAAATTCTAAAAAGAAAAGGAGAGATCAATAAAATTGAAACAAAAAAACTATTAAATTATTAAATAAAGCTAAGAGTTGGTTTTATGAAAAAAACCAACATAATAGATAAACCTTTAGTTAATTGGATTGGAAAAAGGAAAGAGGAAAATCAAATTGTTAGTCTCAAAAAATGAAAAGGGAGAACTATCCACCAATGAAGAGGAAATTAGAGCAATTATTAGGAGTTACTTTGCTCAACTTTATGCCAATAAATTTGATAACCTAAGTGAAATGGAGGAATACCTACAAAAACATAGATTGACTAGATTAACAGAAGAAGAAATAAATTACTTAAATAGTTCTATTTTAGAAAAAGAAATAGAATAAGCTGTTAGTCAACTACCTAAAAAAAAAATCCCCAGGACCAGATGGGTTTATATTAACTCCAGACTATATAAACTATTTGAAAAAATAGGGAATGAAGAACTTCTACCAAATTCCTTTTTTGACACAAACATGATACTGATACCTAAAACAGGTAGGACGAAAACAGAGAAAGAAAATTATAGACCAATCTCCCTAATGAAGTAATGCAAAACTCTTACAGAAAATCATTCTCAACCAAGTAGGATTTATACCAGGAATGTAGGACTGGTTAAATATTAAGAAAACTATTAGCATAATTGACTATATCAATAACCAAATCAACAAAAACCATATAATTATCTCAATAGATGCAGATATAAGGCATTCAATAAAATGCAACACTCATTCCTAATAAAAACACTACAGAATATAGGAATAAATTGACTTTTTCTTAAAACAGTCAGTAGCATGTATTTAAAACCATCAGCAAGCATCATATGTGATGGAGATAAACTGGAACGATTCCCAATAAGATCAGAGGTGAAACAAGGTTGCCCACTATCACCATTACTATTCAATATTGTATTAGAAATGCTAGCTTTGGAAATAAGCAGGACCAGGAGATCATTATATACTTCAACAACAATACTATATGATGATCAATTCTGATGAATGTGGCCATCTTCAACAATGAGTTGAATCAATTCAATTATCAATTCAAATCAACCAAATCAATTCCAATAGAGCAGTAATGAACTGAACCAGTTACACCCAGTGAAAGAACTCTGGGAGATGACTGTGAACCACCTCATAAAATTCCCAATACCCCTATCTTTGTCTGCCTGCATTTTTTATTTCCTTCACAGGCTAATTGTATATATTTCAAAGTATGATTCTTTTTGTACAGCAAAATAACTGTTTGGACATGTATACATATATTGTATTTAATTTATACTTTAACATATGTAACATGTATTGGTCAATCTGCCATCTGGGGGAGGAAGGTGGGGGGAAGGAGTGGAAAAATTGAAACAAAAGACTTGGCAGTTGTCAATGCTGAAAAATTATCCCTGCATATATCTTGTAAATAAAAAGCCATAATAAAATAAATAAATAATATATTGCTGGAAAAAAATTAAAAGAAATGCTAGCTTTGGCAATAAGAGAAGAAAAGGAGATTTAAGGAATTCTAGTAGGTGATGAGGAAACCAAATTATCCCTCTTTGAAGATTATATGATGATATACTTAGATAACCCTGGAGAATCAACTAAAAAAACTATTAGAAATAATCCACAACTTTAGTAAAGTTGCAGGATACAAAATAAATTCACATAAATCATCATTTTTATATACCACTAACAAAATCCAACAGCAAGAGAGAAAAATTAATTCCATTTAAAATAACTGCCAATAGTATAAAATATTTGGGAATCTATCTACCAAGGGAAAGTCAGGAATTATATCAGCAAAACTACAAAACACTTTTTACACATATAAAGTCAGATCTAAGCAACTGAGAAAATATCAAGTGCTCTTGGAAAGATTGAGTGAATATAATAAAGATGACAATACTCCCTAAACTAATCTATTTATTTAGTGCTATATCAATCAAACTCCCAAAAAACTATCTTACTGACTTAGAAAAAATAACAAAATTAATCTGGAAGAACAAAAGGGCAAGAATAGCAAAAGAATTAATGAGCAGAAAAGCAAATGAAGGTGGCCTAGCTGTACCAAATTTAAAACTGTATTATAAAGCAGCAAGCATCAAAACCATTTGGTGCTGGCTAAGAAATAAGAGAAGTTGGTCAGTGGAATAAGTTAGGTTCACAGAACAAAATAATAAATTTCTAAAGCAATCTAGTATTTGACAACCTAAAGGCCCCAGCTTTTGGGATAAGAATTCACTTTTTAACAACAACAACAAAAAAAAAAACCTGATGGGAAAATTGGAAACTAGTATGGCAGAAAGTAAGCATAGATCCACACCTAACACCATTTAAGATAAGGTTGAAATATGATCATGATATAGGCATAAAGAATGATATTATAAACAAATTAGAAGAACATAGAATAGTTTACCTCTCAGATTTGTGGAGGAGGAAGAATTTGTGACCAAAATTATTGATCACAAAATAGATAATTTTGATTATATTAAAAAGGTTTTGTACAAACAAAAGTAATAACTAATACAAACAAGATTAGGAGGGAAACAAACTGGGAAAACATTTTTATAATGTAAAGGCTCTGATAAAGGCCTTACTTCTAAAATATATAGAGAATTGACTCAAATTTATAAGAAATCAAGCCGTTCTCCAATTGATAAATGGTCAAAGGATATGAACAGACACTTTTCAGATGAAGAAATTGAAACTATTTGTAGCAACATGAAAAGATGCTCTAAATCACTATTGATCAGAGAAATGCAAATTAAGACAACTCTGAGATACCACTACATACCTGTCAGATTGGCTAAGATGACAGGAAAAGATAATGGCAAATATTGGACAGGATATGGAAAAACTGGGACACTGATACATTGTTGGTGGAACTGTGAGTTAATCCAACTATTTTGGAAGCAGTTTGAAACTATGCTCAAAAAGTTATCAAACTCTGCATATATATAGCAGTTTTTCTCCTGGGATTATATCCCAAAGAAATCTTAAAGGAGGGAAAGGGACCCACATGTGCAAAAATGTTTGTGGCAGCCTTCTTTGTTGTGGCTAGAAACTGGAAACTGAGTAGATGCCCATCAATTGGAGAATGGCTGTGTTAAGGGAGAGGTTATTTCTCTGAGAGGAGAGAGGAGAGAGGAGAGAGGAGAGAGGAGAGAGGAGAGAGAGGAGAGAGAGGAGAGAGAGGAGAGAGAAGGAGAGAGGAGAGAGGAGAGAGGAGAGAGGAGAGAGGTCAGACAACACAACAGCCTCTCAGCCAAAGAGGTCAGAGAACAGCAACTGCCTCTCAGTCTCCTTGTATCATCCTCTCACAAGAGGAGATCCATTCTGGGTTGGATCTCCAGCAGCCACTGTCAAGTGGCTCCATGTATTCCAACAACTCTCCCATGTATTCCAACATGGCTAAATTATGTTATATGAATGCTATGGAATACTATTGTTCTATAAGAAACGACCAGCAGGATGATTTCAGAAAGGCTTGGAAAGGTCTACATGAACTGATGCTGAATGAAATGAGCAGAACCAGGAAATCATTATACACGGCAACAACAAGACTATATAATGATCAATTCTGAGGGGTGTGGCTCTCTTCAACAATGAAATGATTCAAATCAGTTCCATTTGTGCAGTGATGAAGAGAGCCATCTATACCCAGACAGAGAACCATGGGAACAGAATGTGGAAAACAACAGAACATTCTCACTCTTTTTGTTGTTATTTACTTGCATTTTATTTTTTCTCAGTTTTTCTTTTCTTTCCTTCTTGATCTAATTTTTCTTTTGCAACAAGATAACTGTATAAGTATGTATACATATATTGGATTTAACATGTATTTCAACATATTTAATATGTATTGGACTACCTGACAGCTAGGGGAAGGGGTGGGGAGAAGGAGGGGAAAATTTGGAACAAAAGGTTTTGCAAGGGTCAATGTTGGAAAAATTACCCATGCATATGCTTTTTGTAAATTTTAAAAAATTAAATAAAAAACAAAACAAAAAGAAAACAAAAAATAAAATAAAATTTTTATTTCTGAAGATGGATCCTCTTTAAGCTTCTGGTTTTCCCACTAGAGATAAGGAAAAGATATTCAGCTTCTCCTAAATTACTTACCCACATCTGTTTGCAGATGTCTTGTGCCAGGCCAGCTATGGAACATTTAATTTTGAAACAATGACAAAGCCACAAACTTGGGACAAAGACTTTACCTTACTCTTTCTCCAATACTCTTCCAACCGCATTTTGAATACCAGCCTTCAAGTAAGAAAATTGAACTAAATCAGTACTTTCCTTAAAACATCCCCACCTCTACTCCACCCCATTCCCAGACAGGGCCTTTGAGTCACAGAGTATTAAGGATAAGATCAATACAGATTTTTTTAATTGGTTAAATTTTAATTTTTCTCAAATAAATGACAACTTTAAAAACTGGATTTATGGTTCAGTGAGGAAGTTGCTATGTTCAAGTTATATCAAGACATTTGTGATTCATTTGCTATTTAAATACATTATTCACTAGTATTTTAAAAATTAAACTGCATATGTGTTTTCTGCCCTTATTAGAATGTACACACCACCTTCCAGATCACATGACCACCACGATGGAAAGCTAGACATTTTTTCCTGTCCTAATTAAATCTCAAAAAAGGGGAGTAGAGGGGATTAGGAGGGAGAATCACACTGAATCCCTAGGACAAAAAAGCAAGAAGCCCAACAAAGTAATAGCCTTATGAATTAATACTGGAGAATTCTAATCCTTAAAGTGCTTATATAAGGAAATAATACAAGAAAACTGTTCATTTCTTTTGAATACAAAAAACAAAGTACCAACTGAAAGAATCTATAGAGCTCCTTCAAGAAGGGGGAAAAAAAACTTCTTCAAACTACAAGACAATGGTTAAATTTACAAGTCCAAGACACAATAAATTCTATAAGCAGCTAGAAGAAAGACTTTCAAATATAAAGAAAAGGAAGGAAATTTTAATGATGTAAAATTACTGCTTAAGAATTTTAGTTCTGTTCATTTCTCTCCTGTGTATTTCTCTTTTCAGATTGATTATGATATGCATGAACTGCTATTAGAAGTTCTGAAGGTAAAATTTTCATAATGTAAAATGGAAATTATAGATGGGATTTAAATTCCTTAAAGAAGTTCAAGATGAGGGGCAGCTAAGTGGCACAGTGGATAGAGCATCAGCCCTGAATTCAGGAGGACCCGAGTTCAAATGAGGTCTCAGACATTTAACACTTCCTAGCTGTGTGACCCCAGGCAAGTCACTTAACCCCAGCCTCAGGGGGGAAAAAAAAAGTTCAAGATGCAACTAAGAATGATATGTCCATCAGCTTGAATGCAATCATCAATGAAATAAAGGATGGATAATGAAAAAAGAAAAATAATGTAGAAATTTAAGACATCACCTCAAAAATAATTTAATTTGGTTTGAAATGTATTCATTTTTTCTTTAACAAGCTACCAAGTCCAGAAGAATATATCAGGTTTCTGACTAAAGGAATAATAAAAGTTGACAATTTCAGCTTAATTTTTTTTTTTTTGGAAAGGCCAAGCAAAAGCAAATATTCTTTGATTTTGGCACCAACATATATGTACATACAAAGTTTATAAAATTTCTAAATTTTAAAATAATTGCTGATTTACATCCTTACAATCAAGAATGAAATTCAGCATAAGATTATTACATAAATGTTTATGACTTTGTGTATTAATATGTGAGTATAGCTTTGTGAAAAAAATTCAAATTCTTCTAGATAAAAGGGATAACTGAGGGGAGGGAGTGGAAATCATTATAGACAAAGTTTGGTTGCTGTGAATTTGGTACAAATGGTAAGTAAATTAGGTCTATAATTATATGATTCATGCCTGAAGCTTTTTTATTTGTTTGTAACTTAAATTTATATCAATGGCATATTGCATTGTACTGAATTTCATGCATCCTTTTTCCTCTATAGTGAGTGTGTGGGTGTACTCCACCACAGACTGTTAAATTGGCAATTCAATCATTGAATAATTTGGGCACATATATCCAGAATTTATGACTAGTGCTACCCCCTGTCTCTCTTTCCTAGAACCAGGAATAGCAGAGGAATAAGGAATGGGTCACCTCTTTCATCTTCCTTCTCTTTCTTGTTTCTGTCTCTTATTTTTGCAAAGGATGATTTCATATTGGTTTATTTTCTTTGTGCGCCTCTATCTCTGTCACTTTCTCTCTTTTTCTATGTCTCTTTCTCTCTGTCTCTGTTTCTCTCTTTCTTTCTTTTTGTCTCTTCTTAAGAACTTTTGTTCTTTTCCCTCAGATGTATTTCTCTTTTCAGAGAAATCAATTAATTAATTAATTCTGGTGTGCATGAACTGCTATTAGAAGTTCTGAAAGTTAAATTCCTTTTGCAAAGTAGTTATCTCATTGAGCTAATTCTCATTCTGATGAAAAATTATTTACATACTTGCCTTGAGATAAAAATTCCCCAATGAGATCAATGAATATAAAATCATAGACTTAGAACTATAAAAGATGCTAGAGATCATTTTAACTAACTCCTTCATTTACAGCTGAGGAAACTGAGGCCCCAAGAGTGGACAGGAAGTAGAAGAGGCAAGATTCAAATCCAGATCCTCTGTACCATGCTGCCTTTTATATTTCTTTGATGATAGTCCACATACTCACTTCTTTCAAGTCTAACATTAAGGAACTACTCTTTAGCTCAAGACTTGCTGGCTCCCCCTAAGGGAGCCATCTGCTATACATTCAGGTGCACAATCCAAACCAAATTCAGTTCTAAAAGAGTCTTGTATATAATGAGAGGTGGATTAGGACTCTATTCTAACATTCCTTAAAAGTAATGGTTTTTTAAAGACTTCTTAAAACTCACACCCCTCCTTCATCCCTGTACCTTAAATATAAATTATTTAGGCTATAGGCTTAATCTGTCATCTATGGTCTCTCCAAAGGGGAAGTATAAAGTGGTACTGAATGTACATCACAAACTGGTATGGGATAAGTATTTTATTCTTACAATACAAAAGAAATACTAGATGTAAAACACTAATAGTGCACATTAACCAAACAACTTAAAAGATGGTTCATTTAATATCTGACTATATTACAGTCTTCTGAGAGAGGTTGATACTTTAGGCTCATCCTAATATAAAGCAGTGTTTAAGACAGCTGACCAAACATTTAATATTTCACCTTCATTCTGCACTGTTCAGACAACTCCTGGTACTTGTCATCTCTGACTCACCCAAATGTTGAATCACTAAGTTTCTGAAGTCCCCAGGCTCCAGGCTCACATACACTGGCATGGCCTCTATAGGCCAATTTAAGGTTTATTAGTACTTTTTAAAGCAAAAACCCTGTGATTCTGATGCCCCAATAGATAAATTTATGAAATAAAACTTTATTGACTTAAGACCACCCTGCAAGATAATTCAAAGCCATGTCAGAATGACTACTGCAAATGTATACAGATCTGGCTTTGAAATACAGGTATAACAAGTAAAGATTCCTAAATAACCACAAAAATTGGGGGGAAATGGCAGAATTGATTAATCATTAAGTATCCAAAGTAGTAGGGGCATACTGAGCAAGAAAATTCCTTATCCACAATAGAAAAGTACAGTAGCTTGAGGAAAATGTCTGCTTGGATAGAGCTGAATATAGAAATGACTAATAGTCCCACTGTGGAATCCCCAAAGGAACAGAGGCCCCTTAAAAAACCTGACTCATTAGGAGGGAGAAACAAAACCATTCATCCATGGAATCAAGACTGAATTTGCAGGACAGTTGGTCTGAGAATACTGGAGGTATAGAACTGATAGTCACTGCAAAAATATCATGATATATGTATATATCCCTTAGATTGTATTCGGAGCACTAGATTTTGAGTTGGAGATGTGGATTCAATTCCCTATATGATCTTTAACAAGCTATTTATTTCCCTTGGGTCTCAGTTTCTTTATCTTGAAAATAGGAGCATTTTAAGTAAATGACTAACAAGGACTCTTTTAGCTTTAAAACTGGGCTTTAAAGAGTTAACTCTGGCACATATTTAACATCTGCAAAATTAACATTTTATTACTGTATGCTTGCTAAAGTTACATTTCTGTTTTCAAGGAAAGACCCATGAGAATATAAGTTTTTCAGTACAATCTGCCAAGACGTCCTATTGCCAAAGCAGAAAGTGCCCAAGTTCATGAAATTCTTAGAATGTGTTTAAGATAAGCATGCATCCATGTGTTTTCCTGAATAACTCAGGAAATTTAAAAGTCTTTTTGAGTTTGCAAATACTGGTACAATTATATTCTTGTGTAGATTAACCCAGCTTAGTGCTTTTGTCAGTGTACTAATGTTATATTTATTTGTGTAAATTGAGAAAGAGCTAAGAAGGCTAGATTTGGAATGTTTAAGTTAAAATCTTAAAATTGGAAAGAGCAGTCCTAAGATTGGAAGCCTTGGCTTGTGCACCTGAGGATGTCTTAGGTTTCGAAAGCATTATCTTTATGCCAAACAGACTAGAAGAATTTATAATGATGACTATAAGATTTCTCACCTCATGATGTCTTTTTTCTCAGTTATTTTAATGTTTGGGGTAGCTGTAGGAACTATTCATATGGGAATCTAGGATAGCCATTTTTCTTACATCCTACGTCTTGGCCCAAAGTAGCAATCGGGGCCCTTAATTTTACAAGATAACAGTTTCTACTTTAAGAATTTAGCAAAAAAGGCAACATAAGTGAAAAACCTTAGTCTTGCAGTTTGGTTAAATGAATGTAATGCCCCAGCAGATGTCACTGTGGAAAGCAATTTTCACCCTCCTTCAACAGAAATGGATAGAAATGCTCATCTCTGCCCCCTATCTCAGTCTTGAGGCAAGGGTCCAAATTCCACTTGGCTTTCTTTCTCTACAATCTAGAAGGCTTAAAAATACAGATTGTAAGATTTATAAAACATTTTTGAGCTCCCAGGCAACCTATTGCTTGACAAATCAGTAGGGTAGCCTCTCAGCCAGCTAAATTTGAGCTAGTAAGTTATCTACAGGTTTTCCCTCTTAGGTGAAATCCAAATCAATAAACAAACTAAATTTTTTTTTAACTTTATGTAGCAAGCCACTTTTAAAAAGTACAAATCATTAGTAAGCAAAAATGTAAGTAGCAGAAAAACACTTAGTAATTAACAAACTATATCTTCCACTGCATGTAACAAAAAGACATAAGGGAGAAGCAGGGAGTGTTACAAATTCAACATTGTTCCAATTCACTCACTTCTTACTGGACTCTCTTAATTAACTGGGTGTTTTATAAAAAGGGGAGAGGGAGGGAATAATGCTTCAACTACAAGCAAGACTTAGAATCAGTCTCCTGAAAAATCATCTTTTAGCTGTTACTGCTCTCTCTCTCTCTCTCTCTCTCTCTCTCTCTCTCTCTTTCTTTTCCTCCTTCCCTCCCTTTCTCATTCTCTCTCTTCCTCCCTCCTTCCCTCCCTTTCTCATTCTCTCTCTTCCTCCCTCCTTCCCTCCCTTTCTCATTCTCTCTCTTCCTCCCTCCTTCCCTCCCTTTCTCATTCTCTCTTCCTCCCTTTCTCATTCTCTCTCTTCCTCCCTCCTTCCCTCCCTTTCTCATTCTCTCTCTTCCTCCCTCCTTCCCTCCCTTTCTCATTCTCTCTCTTCTATCTACTCTCCTCTCTCTTCTCTTCTTTAATCCTTTCTCTCCTCCTCTCTTCTTTTTCCTCTCCTCTCTTCCTTTCTCTCCTGTTTGTCTATCTTTTTCTTATTCTCTCTCTCCAACTCCTTCAATTCTATACCCAGCTTCCCCTCCACAAATTTTTTTAATTATCATCATAGTTTTTAAAATTCCACTCTCCAATTCTGATGCCCCAATAGATAAATTTATGAAATAAAACTTTATTGACTTAAGACCACCCTGCAAGATAATTCAAAGCCATGTCAGAATGACTACTGCAAATGTATACAGATCTGGCTTTGAAATACAGGTATAACAAGTAAAGATTCCTAAATAACCACAAAAATTGGGGGGAAATGGCAGAATTGATTAATCATTAAGTATCCAAAGTAGTAGGGGCATACTGAGCAAGAAAATTCCTTATCCACAATAGAAAAGTACAGTAGCTTGAGGAAAATGTCTGCTTGGATAGAGCTGAATATAGAAATGACTAATAGTCCCACTGTGGAATCCCCAAAGGAACAGAGGCCCCTTAAAAAACCTGACTCATTAGGAGGGAGAAACAAAACCATTCATCCATGGAATCAAGACTGAATTTGCAGGACAGTTGGTCTGAGAATACTGGAGGTATAGAACTGATAGTCACTGCAAAAATATCATGATAATCTAACCAAGGACCAGTCTAACCCAAGGGTAATGAGTAACCATTTGTTATTAAAAGATGCCCATAGTGGAATATACATGATGTGTATATTTATAATTAAAATTTTTAATGATAACTTTTGTTTTTGTTCCAAGAATTCCCTTTAGGGCTAGTCTTCAATCAAGCTCAACCAGAGTTAGGGTTCATTCTTCTGCTGGTCATCCCTTTTGATGCAGAAACTCCTCTTGCTGCTTGTTAGTTCTGAGGCACCCACATTTTATTTATCATCCTTTGAAGTTCAGCTCAGATCCTTTAGATTTTGAATTTCCTGAGGGCAGGAACTATCTTTTATCTCCTTTTGCATTCTCAGTGTTTAGCACCAAACCTAGATCAAAGTAATCACTTAATAACTGTTTATTGATTGACTGAAGTCCTTTGGAAAGCATTCTCCCTCCCTTCCCTCCTTCCCTCCTTTCTCTCTTTTTCTCTCTCTGTCTCTCTGTCTCTCTCTGTCGGTTTCTTTCTCTGTCTCTTTGTCTCTGTCTGTTTCTATCTCTGTCTCTCTTTCTTTCTCCCTCTCTTTGTCTCTCTGTCTCGTCTTTCACACATGTGCGCGCGCGCACACACACACACACACACACACACACTGTGTGTGGTGATACAGTGAATACAGAGTTGAGTCTGGAGTCAGGAAGACCTGCATTCAAATATAGCTTCAGACATTCACTAGCTTTGTGACTCTGGGCAAGCACTAACCTCTGTCTGCTTCAGTTCCTTCACATGAAAAATGGGTACAATAATAGCACCTACCTCCCAACATTGTTGGGAGGATCAAATATTTGTAAAATATTTTGCAAACCTTAAATTACTATGTAAATTCTAGTTATTAATAAATTGTATAAAGGAGAGTGCCGAACATAAGCAACTCAGCGATAAACACATTGCTTGGTTATCTCCAGGGATTTTGTGCAAAATTACAAAGGCCTTTCAGCTTATTTTTTTTAATCCAGCTTTCTCCAGTTCTGTTACTACTTTTATAACCTCGTTCTCATCATTGGACCTCAAGTCCTCTCCTCTACAAAATAAGGGGGTGTTTCATAGCAGACCTTTTTATATTAGCAAAACAATAGTAACAACAACTAGAATCATCAAGGGTGTCCACCAATTGCAGAATGGCTGAACAAATCATTGTGTGTGGTTGTTCTTTATGATGGTAGTGTTGGTAGTATCATTTCAGTTCTGTCCGACTCTTCATGATCCTATTTGGGATTTTGTTGCCATTTCCTTCTGCAGCTTATTTTAGGAGGCAAACAGGGTTAAGTGGCTTGCCCAGAGTCACACCATTAATGATTGTCTGAAATCAAATTTGAACTCAGGAAGATGAGTCTTCCTGATACAGGGCCTGTGCTCTGTGCACTATGGTGTCACCTAACAGCCAGTATATATGGATTTATAGACTATTATTAGGAAATAAAAAGTAGTAGGTAGGAATTCAGAGAAATGTGGCTAGACTTGTATGAACTGGTATAGAAAGAAGTGAGCAGATACATGGCAATATACATAGTAACTTCAATAATGTAAATTAAAACAAAAATAAAGGAAGTATGAATTCAGAGTTAATTGACTGATCAGTTTTGGTTCCAGAGGGCAGATGCTGGAACAAAAACACTTCCCTCCTCTTGGCAAAGACATGGGAGACCCAGAATGCAGCATGTCACATGCATGCACTTTTAGACCCAGTTTCTGAGTAGACTGGCTTGATTTATCTTTTCTTTTATGACAAATAAGGGTTCTATCAGAGCATATTGAGGAGTGACTTGTGTAAAAAGCATCAGTAAACTTTTTTTTTTAAGTGAAGTGATTGAATTAGTGAGAAAGTATAATATAGTGGGGGGGGGAAAAAAACAACATTTCCTGTGGAGTCAATGGGTCTGTATTTGAGCCAGACTTACTACTTATGTGACTTTGGGCAAGTTATTATCCTTTCTGGGTCTCAGTTTTCTCAACTCTAAAATGGACTTTGATGATGCCTAAATATGAGCCCTTCTAGAATGCTATAAACCATTGTATCCTAAGATAATGAAATTGATAACAACATAGAAGGTCTAGGATATATGTATCACTCTATGTGGATCTTTCCTTCTTTTAAATTTCGATGGCCTCAGGAACCTTCTTCAAACTTAACTGTGATTGATTATTTTCTCCATGCTACTAGTAAGGTCCTTGTCCTGATTTGGGCTGTTCCTGTTGATCCCTCAGGGCCTCACACACACTATTAGATGTTTATTGAATGAATGTGTTGTCTTGGCCTTCTTCCCCTCCTCTGGGTAGTTTCCTTGAGGGCAGAAATTAGGCCATTTTGACATCTCCATAATGCCCAGCAAGCACTAGTACCTAGTAAACGCTGAACATTTGTGTTCTGACTGTGTGAAAGAGTTGAGGAAGAGAATGCAGGAAATTAGGGAAAGGACTAAGTAGAAAAGGGTAGATAATATGGGAGAGTGAACCAAATGAGACAAAGAAGCTCCTGAGAGGGAAGTTAAGGCTGAGCAATGGAAAGACACCTGGAGCTTAAAGTCAGAGGCCCTGAGTTCCAATCTGGATGCTGACATTTATTGCCTATGAAACCTTGAACAAATGACTTCTCCTATCTGGGCTTTGGCTTCCCCAACTTTAAAACAGAGTGATTACCTTCCAGCTCTGAGTCTATGAGATAAATAGATAGTCTATGAGATAGGGTGATTATTCCTTCTCTCATTCCCTAAACCCCTACACACCCACAAGATCAGGAAGAATAATCATCATCCACTTTATTGCCCACTGCCTCTTCTGGAACCTCCTCTTCTGAGGTGCACTCCAAATGGCTAAATCCCCAGGTACTTCTTGTACCATCTCCATCCCCTACCTCCCTCAATCTCTGCCTTCCTACTAGAAACTACAACATATATGTTGGTATCCCTTCAAAAGCCCTGGACTCCCAGTTTATCCCCTTTCCTCTAAATCAGTCACTCACATATCTTAGATCTCACAATCACCCATAACTGCTATTCCCATTATGTTGAACTTTGAAATATTCCTTTCAGATAATAATCTTAATTAGGCCCTTATTGCTACAAGATTTGAAGCTTTCTCATGCTTCTCAGTACCTATCTCAAACCTTTTATTCTTTTCTTCTCTCCTCAAGCCTCCACATTACTCTCAGTAGATATTTAGTGGATGTCCTTTACTGAGAAAATCTAAACCATCTCTGGTAAATTATCCTCATTTTCTTTATTCCACACTCATATCCCCCACACACCTTCATCCCTCCTCTCTTCTTCTACATTCTCTGAGGAAGAGACAACATTTCCATAAGCCTTTGATCTTTACAGAAGGGAATACTTTAAGGCCAGGCAATCTTGATACTGGCCTCCCAGGGAAGATTTATATTCATATAAAAATTACCACTATTCTATCTACCTGTCAATTTAATTGCTTCTCCCTTTCTTTTGTTCTCATCCTTAAATACATCCTCTTATTTCTAAGGCTGTCTCCTCTGCTATTGCTCTGAGTTCCATTTTCAACCAATGCCTCCAGTAATTTGCCCATGGATCCTTCCCCTTCTCTCCCCTTTTATCTTCTATTTCCCTTATCTCCTGGCTCCCTTTTTGTTGCCCATAAACTTTCTCAGTTCTACCCCACCCTTAAAAAAAATCTTTGATTTAGACAAATAAAACAATTATACAATAACAACAATATTAGAGAGACAACCAGTTTTGAAAGACTTAAGTACTCTGATTACTGCAAAGGTCAAGCAACCAGTGATGTAGCTCTGCTGTTAGAGAACTGAGGGACTTGAGGTGCAGATTGAGACATACATTTTTGGACCATAGCAATACAAGAATTTGTCTTTCTTGACTACATATATTTGTTTAAAAGTTTGTTTTTTCCTTTTTAAAAAATGGAGATGGGTGGGAGAGAGAAAAAATAGATTTTTGTTCATTGAAAAAAATATTTTTTGAAAAATCCTTCACTTGAACTTGCCAAATCAATATCAAGCCAACTTCCCATGTCTTCCCTTCCTTTTACTGCCAAACTCCTAGAAAGAACAGTCAGCATTCACTGCCTCCACTTCCTCAAATTCATTGTGATCTGACTTCTGGTCCCTGAGCTCCAATCCAACATTCTATTGCTGCTGCTCTTGCCAAGGTTGCCATGTTCTTATGGCTTTTTCTCAGTCCTAATCCTCTGACTTCTCTGCAGCTTTCTGACTGTGTTGACCACAGCCCACTCCTGAATTTTTCTCCTTTGACATTGCTCTCTCCTCATTCGACTCCAGTCTGCTACCTAGTTCCTCATTTTTCTTTATAGGTTCATTTTTCACTTCCTAACCCCTTGGCATGGGTATGCCTTCAAAACCATGGCCTCTTCTTTGCTCTTTCTATATCTTTCCCTTCGTGACTTCATCGGTATTAGATCTATGCCAATGACTCCCAAATCTGTAGACTTAGTGTTGTGTTTTCTCTCTCTTGAACCCCTGTTCATTGCTTCCTTTCTACTGAATACCTGTGCCCGAATTTCTCAAACTCAACATTCAGTGTAGTACAGTAAATTTTAAACATTTACTCGGTACTTGGGATAAAAAGACAAAAATGAAATCATTCATGTCTTTAATTTTCATTCTGTCTAAGGATAATAGGATGTATCATAGGATCGTTGAATCATACTTTTCAAATTGGAAGGGACCTTCATCTAATTCAGATACCACATTTTACAGATGAGGAAACTGAGACTGAGAAGTTGTATGACTTGCCACTTAGTACATAGAAGAGACAGGATTTGTACCCAGGTCTTTTGACTCCAAATCTACCATTCTTTCTATTGAGCTTATGTACCAAGATTAGTAAATATAAAGTAATTTTAGGAGTGAGAACACAAATAGATGGGGTCAGAAAGAGCTTTATAATTTTCCTTGTCTTCTGCTTATCAGCATATATACCACTTAAAAGGTAAAGCTCCTTGAAAGCAAAGATTTTGTCTTCCCTTTTCCTACTACGGTGCCTTGCACGTAGCAGACGATGTTTGTTGACCTGAACTGAGGCTGGAGACAGTCTCCTTAATCTGATGCTCAGCTAATAGCTACTGTAGCTTCCTTCTGTATCCCCTTGTATAAAAGAGACAACAGCATGCTTCAACTTTATGAAGTATTTTCCTAGCAGTCTAGTAAAGAAAAAGATACAAATATTACTATTCCTATTTGTGGCCAGACCTGTTAAATGAGCATAGTCACAATTCATTTCAAGCTCCTAATTTGTGTTTTCCATGACTGTTCTTCTGTTGTATATGAGGCTAGGTTTGCTCCTTGGAAATTTGTAACTAACTACAAGCACCATCCTTCCTCTGGGGAATGTCAATGAATTGATATTGCTTGCCAAAAAATACATATACATACCCACATTTATATATAGCTATATTAAGCCTCCCACTTAGGATCCTTGTGTCTTAAAAATCTGTTTCCCTCTTCCCAAAGAAACCTGGGGTCCATATCACCCCTCCCCAAGATATATGGATCAATTTTAAGGGGTCCATTAACTTAGATGAAGGGGGGAAAAGGCATTTTTATTTTCACTAAACTTTAATTGAACTCAGCTAATTTTTAAAATATTATTATTTTAAAAGGGTCCATAGGCTTCATCAGACTGTCAGAGGGATTGATTACACACACACACACACACAAGCCTTGCCCTAAAGAATATGCATTAGCATTCGTGAGTGGAATGGCAAGGAGAGGGGGAGTAAAGACAGAGAAGAGGGGACAGCTGATGTGGAGTTATAAGCACTTTGATCTTTACTAGAGGAACAACTGAAGACCACCCTTCGGCCCTGGTCTGACAGTTTTGAGGTTGGCCTCCCGGGGAAGATTTATGCCCACATAAATTAGCTGCCATCTATCATTTTAATTGTTTTCTCTTTCTTTTGTTCTCGTCCCTAAAGCTAGTATAGAAGTCTTTCCTTGTTTCCCTAAGAATTACTTCATAACCTAGCATGCACCTGGGCCCCCAAATAACCCTATTTCACCTGGGGCTAGAGAACCCTTTCCTTCCCATCCCCCAGGTCAGCTAACTTGAATACATTGGGAGAGATTCTAATTCCACATTTTCTTCCCTTTGGCCAATTATTTGTGCTTAATTATATTGTGCTTAATGATCTCAAAACATACATATGGAAACTGAGGTAACAGAATATCTAGCTCCTCACCAATCACTATCCTGGAACCCTTCCTTCTTCACTCTCCCCTTCCCCCAAATAAGAGAAACATTTCACAGATGTACCTTTTACTGTACAAAGAGAGAAAGGCAAGAAGCTGTTTTGGGAACTCCCACACTAACATGACATTCCAAAATCATCTCCAGTCATTTGTAGAGAACATCCCATAATAAAGCTCCTTGGAATATACAAGTTTCACGTATAGGTGTACTTTAGATGTTTTAGTTATTTGTGATTCTTCATCATTAAGTTTTCTCAGCAAATCCTGAACTAGTTTGGTATTTTTCTTTCCAGCTCATTTTTACAGAAGAGGAAACTGAGGCAAACAGGGTTAAGAGACTTGCCCAGGATCACACACCTAGTAAGTGCCTGGGGCCATATTTGAATTCAGGACTTCCCAACATCAGACTCTAGTGCTCTATCCATTGAGCCATCCAGATACTCCCTCGTACGGTCTTCCTCCTTTTTCTCTTCTCCATTGTGTATTCAGAGTTACCTCGTTATCATTCCCAGAGGGGATTTAGCTACCCAGGGATCCAAGGATATAGGATATACCTTTACCACCAAACAAAGGAAAGCCTTCAGCTGCTGGGAGGGCTCGGTCCTAATTCCCCTTTGTGCAGCAGGAAAACAAAGATTCCAAAAAGTTAAATGACCTGCCCAGACTCACCAATCAGTGTGGAGGTTTAGATCCAATTCTAATTCCACCTCCTACTCTCTCCCCACTACCTTGCATGGACTTTAAAAACACTGTATCAGGAGCCAAAAGATCTGTGTCTGTGTCTTAGCTGTTAATCAGATTTGTGCTCT
The DNA here is from genome assembly GCF_048593235.1 of Sminthopsis crassicaudata. Taxonomy (NCBI): domain Eukaryota; kingdom Metazoa; phylum Chordata; class Mammalia; order Dasyuromorphia; family Dasyuridae; genus Sminthopsis; species Sminthopsis crassicaudata. The sequence continues at coordinate 364,754,133 of NC_133620.1, forward strand.
TGAGTAAGTCACATCAGTTTCTTCCTATGCAATCATTGAGGAGATTGAACTAGATGCCAATCATTTGAAAAAGAACAGCAAAGTTCAATACAAGCCAAAAGCATAGATTTGGCAGCTTTAAAAAGAGATAGAAAGGGACCTTTGGCTACATTTAGAGGGGAATAAATAGCCCATTACACTTTGTACAGATCAGGCCCCATTATCTGAAGTGTATTGTCTAGATTTTGGTGCCGTCTTTTAGAAAAGCCAATGTCTTTCAGTACATTATCTAGAGGAAATTATCCAAGAGAGTGTGGCCAAAGTGAATAATAGCAACAATAATAACATTTATGTGGCACTTTAAAGCTTGCAAAGCATTTTCCAAATGCCTTATTTTGTTCTCACAACAAGCTTGGGTGGTAAGGTGTTGTTATTCCTCATTTTACAGATGAGGAAATTGAGGTAGACAGGTTAACTTGTCTGAGGTCACATGACTAATAAGAAACTGAAGTAAGATTTGAAGTTAGGTCTTCCTGACTCCAAGTCCATCACTGTGTCATTTCACTGTCTGGTGAAGGTCCTTGAGATCATACCATATAAGGTTTGAGTTTAAGAAAGTGAAAATATTTTGCCTGGAAGAGAGATTTATAGAAGATATGAAAGCTATATTCAAGTATTTGAGAGACAGTCACATGAAAGAGGGATTAGAATTATTCTATATTAATGCATTGTTAGTGGAGCTGTAAACTGATCCAAGCATTTCAGAGAGCCATTTGGAACTGTGCCCAAAGGGCTATAAAACTGTGCATACCCTTTGATCCAGCAATACCACTACTAGGTCTGTATCCCAAGGAGATCATTAAAAGGGGAAAGGACCCACAAGTATAAAAAAATAGCAGCTCTCTTTGTAATGGCAAAGAATTGGAAATTGAGGAGATGCCCAAAAAAATGGAGAATAGCTAAACAAATTGTAGAATATGGATGTAATGAATACTCTTGTTCTATAAGAAATGATGAGCAGGCGAAGTTCAAAAAATTTTGGAAAGACTTACATGAAGTGATTCTGAGTTAAATGAAGAGAACCAAGAGAACATTGTACATAGTTACAGCAACATTATACAATACAAGGAAAATAGACTTAGCTCTTCTCACAGTACAATGACCTAAAACAATTCCAAAAGACTCATGATGGAAAATGCTATGCACATCCAGATAAAGAACTATGGAGTCTAAATGCTGATAGAAAAATACTATTTTCACTTTTTGGGTTTTTTTTTTCTTTATTGTAATTTTCCCTTTTGTTTTGATTCAACATGACTGACATGGAAATATGTTTAATATGTTTGTACATATATAACCTATATTAGATTGCTTACCATCTTAGAAAGGGAACAGGGAGGAGGGAAGGAAGGAGAAAAATGGAAACCAAAATCTTATAAAAAGTAAACATTAGAAACTATAAATGTTAAATTTAAATTTTAAAATGTTTTCTACTTGGTCCCAGAAGGCAGAACAAGGAGTATGTTGGAAGTTTCAGAAATAAACATTTGTTTTGGTTGTTAAAAATAAATTGGGGACGGGATATGGGAAAACTGGAACACTAATACTTAATTGGTGGAGTTGTGAACTGATCCAATCATTCTGGAAAGCAATTTGGAGCTATGCCCAAAGGGCTATGAAACTGTGCATACCCTTTGATCCAGCAGGATTTCTATTGGGTATGTATACCAAAGATATCATAAAAGAGAGGAAAGGACCCACATGTGCAAAATTTATGTTTGTAGCAGCCCTTTTTGTGGCAAGAAACTGGAAATTGAATGAATGCCCCTCAATTGGAGAATGGCTGAATAAGTTATGGCATGAGTATAATGGAATATTGTTCTATACAAAATGATGAGCTGGCTGATTTCAGAAAAGCCTGGAAAGACTTACATGAACTGATACTAAGTGAAGTGAGTAGAATCAAGAGAACATTGTTCATAGACACAAGATGATTATGTGATAATCAGCTGTGAGGAACTTGGCTCTTTTCAACAATGAGATGATTCAAGACAGTTCCAAGAGAGTTGTTATGGAAAGAGCCATCCACATCCATAGAGTGAATTATGCAGACTGAATGTGAATAAAAACATAGTGTTTTCATCTTTTTTGTTATTGTTTTCTTTCTCATGTTTTTTTTCTCTTTTGGCCTGATTTTTCTTACTCCACATGACAGATGTGAAAATATGTTTGGAGGAATTACACAGCTTAACCTATATTGGATTGCTTACTGTCTAGGAGAGAGGGGAAGAGGGAGGGGAAAAAATTTGGGATACAAAGTTTTGCAAGGATAAATGTTAAAAAAAACTATCTTTGCATGTGTTTTGAAAAATAAAAGGCTATTATTTAAAAAAAAAAAAAAGAAAGAAAAGAAAAGAAAAAAGGGGCAGCAAGGTGACACAGTGGATAGAGCATCAGCCCTGAAGACCTGAGTTCAAGTCTGATCTCAGACACTTAACACATCCTAGCTGTGTGACCCTGGACAAGTCAATTGCCTCAGCAAGAGAGAGAGAGAGAGAGAGAGAGAGAGAGAGAGAGAGAGAGAGAGAGAGAGAGAGAGAGAGAGAGAGAGAGAGAGAGAGAGAAGAGAAGAGAAGAGAAGAGAAGAGAAGAGAAGAGAAGAGAAGAGAAGAGAAGAGAAGAGAAGAGAAGAGAAGAGAAGAGAAGAGAAGAGAAGAGAAGAGAAGAGAAGAGAAGAAGAAAAGAAAGAGAAAAAAGAAAGGAAGGAAGGAAGAAAAAAAGAAAAAAGAAAGAAAAAAGTTTCTAATAATTAGAGTTTTCTAAAAGTGCAATGGGTTGCCTTAGCAGGTAGTGAATTTTCCTTCATCAGAGTGTCTTCAGGAAAGGCTGGGTAACTATCATTTGTTGGATATGTGCATAATGTGGTTCTCAGTCAAACATAGATTAGACCAGCCAGCCTCTGAGATACCTTCCAACTTATATTCTATAACTAAATGATTTCCAAGATCTTGTAATGATCCTAAAAGTCTAGTCCTATAAGAGAATTTTAAGTTTTGGGCCAATCTGTATGACCTTGGGCAAGATATTCTCTGGACCTGAGTTTCATTGCCTGTAAAATGAGAAACTTGGACTAGATAAGCTCTAACATCCCTTCTAGCTCCAAATCTATGAAAGGGGAGGATTCGATTCCAGATGCCTTTGGTTTCCAGTAGGGAAAATGGATGATTGAGCCTTTGGAGTGTCAGGCATTGTTGCTTCCACCAGAGGCCACCAGGTGGCAGTCAACCTCTCCAGCTGTTCTTGTCTTTGGTACTTTCTGCAGCTGGCCTGTCCCAGCTTTTTATGGCTTGAGCAACTAATGCCAAGGTTATCACCCTGGGAGTGAATAGGCTTTTCACAAGAAAAAGCATTTCCAGGAATTTGACTTCTGAGACATTCCAAGAACGGCTGTTGTTCTGAAAGAGACATTTCTAGACTCTTGGGTTCCCCTCTCCAGCCTCACTGACTGTCCCACCCTCCATCTAAGGCCATCTTGACTGCTAGCTGGACTTCAGAGTCTCTGCATTGCCTGTGACCATCAGAAATGAAAACTGAGATATCCCTTTCTCCCATCTCACACTCAACACCCTCCACCACCACCACCAAACACAAATATGTCCACTATGTCCACAATCTTCCCACATACTCCATGCTTATGGGAAGCACTGGGGACAGAGGAACAGGCTTAATTTTAGCTGCAGAACCAGCCTTAGGCAAAAGTGTAATTGATAGGAGTTCCCTTAAGTCTTCAGCATCTTGATTTTGTCCCTTTTGTCCCAGGGTGACACTTGTCCCTCCCCCAACTCACTTTTTTATTCCTCTCCCTTCCCATCAAAATTAACTGATTTCCAGATAAATCAAAAATGAGCTCAGCATTTCCCAAATGAATTTAGACATAATGTAATTATGGACTTGAAATATAGGGGGACCCCTAAATGATGGATTGTGAGAAGCTGGGAGGGGGGGAGGTCACAGATCACAAATAGAATAACCAGAAGAGAAAATTGGGGAAATGTTAAAGCAAAACTGAAAAAATTAAAGCTATTTTTATCAAATATTACTGCACACGAGTAATGTTGATATATGTTTTATACTAGAAGGGAAAAAAAGTCTTTACTCAAAAACCTTTCATGTCTCTCCATTGTCATTAGGATAAAATGAAAAGTCTGGCATTTAGAGTTCTTCACAATTTTTGCTCTGACCTACTTTTCTAGTCTTATTTCATATTACTCCTCAGTCTTGGCCACAGTCAAAATGGTCTGTTGGTTGATGCTGGAATATGACCTTACATCTTCTGCTTTTGGGCTGCTCTGAAGTCTAGACTACACTCTCCTCACATCTCTTCTTTCCAAACTCCAATCCCTCACTTCCTTCAAGACCCAACTCAGGTGCTGCTTTATAACATGAAGCCTTTCCTGGTTCCAGCTCCCTTCCCCCTCCCCCCCTTGCAAATTATTATCACAACTATCCTTTGTTAAAATACTTTGAATATGCTCTGTATTTACTTGTATATGCTTTTTATTCACTTCCCTTTCCCCAGAAGGTAAACTTTTTGAAGACAGGAACATTGCTTTAATCTTTCTCTTCCATCTTACACATGGGAATTGCTTAATAATAATGAAATTAAATATTCTTGTAGGACTCCCATTCTTGGTGGATGGAGAATCAGAATTTCACAGAGCAATCTGGGAAACAATACTATCTATCTATATATAAATATATAAAATATACCCAACATCTACATATCTATCCTCTAATAATAGATATTAGCCCAGTTAATGTGTTACTATCCCAGGTAACATTTGCATTTTAATGGTCCCCTTTTAGAAACTGTTTCTTAACCCAAACAATTCTAACGGTGGCAGTCAGACAAAGGAAGTCACAAGGAAGATGCTTTGGGGCAGGTAGGGTCTTTCTGTGTCCTGCATTTCACATCATGACCTTGTTCTCTACAGGACACCTAGCTTCAATGCTGCTTCATCCCAGCTGCTTCCTCTGCCTAAAGCACTTTCCTTCATCTCCAAATTACCCCCGGTCTTTTTTCTAGGTCCCTCTCCTACTTGGTCTGCCTGTCATGGCTAGCAAGAGGGAACCTTCCCATAAGGAAGATGGAGCTGCTCTAGTCAGTTACAGTGGGAACAACAGCCCATTTCCAGAAGTAGCAAATGCCAAGGATTTTAGGAGTCAAAAACCTTGAAACCTAGAAAATATCAGGAATCACCTCATTCCAGAATCTGACTCCAAAGCCCATTCTCGTCCTGGACTTCATTTCTAAAACTCCACCACTGTCTCATCTGACATCCCTGATCCCTCCTCTTATTAATGAAAGCCTTATCAAGGCAAGGTATTTTGAGAGTCCCTGGTCAGCAAGCTGACCCTCCAGCTCTCTTCTGACTCTCTAGACTTCTACACTATGCCCCTCACACCAATACCTTCCACACCACACCTCTTAGCTCTCTTTTATATTATCTTCCAACACAGGCAGAGACAATGTTTCTTTTTTGCTTCTGTTTGTATCTTTAGCACTTAGAACAGTTTCTGGCACACACTAAGCAACAAATACATGTTTTTGCCTTTCCTTGCCTTAATCCCAATCACCTGTGTTTACCCTTTGACTGGACCCAAGCACTAGGTGATCTAACACTTTTATGGAGTCAGTGATTTTGTTCTGAAAGACCCCCCTCCTCCAGTTTCAATCTCTCTTGGCTTTCCTGTATGTGTATGACAAGGCAATCTTAAAAAAATTTTTTTTCCTATTTGACTTTGAAATAAAATCATATAATTCTTTTGTAAGAGACCAGCCTTCCTAGTTAGGTTTTGCTTAAGCTAACAGGAATAATTTACCTTCCCTAAGCAAACACAAGCTGGGTGACAGGAAGAAAAAACAGCCTAGGGAAAGGTGCTCGGTGATGGGAGAAGCCAAGCAGATAATTAAGGGTTCACTAACCTGGAAACAATATCACCCTCTCTGTGAAAGGACTCTTTTAACCCCTTAGAAATGTACCTTCTTGGATAAAAAGCTGGGGTAAGAAAATGGGAAAGAAGCAAGAATGGAGGCAGAAAGGAAGTGGTTGACCTGAATCTCAGGTCTCTTGAGGTCAGACTTATCCCCCAAACCATGACTAAAAGTTAAGAGTACACCATGACTTTATTATATGAATTCCTATTAAACATCTTTAAGAAAAAAACAACAACAACATCACATGTGGAAACAAAACCTAACATAGCAACCAACACTCACAAAGCTCAAGATTGGGTTTCCACCTTATAAATTCCCAAAGTGATTGGAGGTTTATTTGTTTAAAAGACTTTTCATGTATTCCTCACTGCACAAACTTTGCTAGAAGTGAACAATTTTTTGATTGCAAGAGAAATGAGTCTCTGAAGATCACTTGCTTTGGCTACTTCCATCTCACCATCCTTCTCTCTGGAGGTTCAAGAGAGACTGAGGGCAGACTATGGATGTTTCGTTTTCCATTTAGTTTTGGATAAAATGATTCACCAAGGCAGGTCCCTTCCCTGTTCTCGGGAAATAGATTCCGGGATCCCAAGAGGGGATCCTCTTGGGCCTTTAGCCTGTCCCATATTGGTATTGTGAAAGGGAAAATCACTGTCCCTCTGGCTGGCTGGGGTTAGGGGTGTTGACCTCTAGTTGGAAAGATCAGGCAGCTTTGGAGTCTTGTTTTCTTCTTGTCCTCGTAGGGCTGGAAGGAAGGCACAAGTGGGTGGGGAGGACTTGGGGAAACCTCGAAACCAAAAAGATCCTTTTGCTGGGTCAAGGACCTAAATGAGGAGGAAAGCTTGCCAGCTGTGAGGGAAAGGAAGGAGAGGGACAAAAAGGAGAGAGGAGAGAAAGAGAAAGGGAGGGAAAGAAGATGGCCTTTCCCTCCTCAGCTGTGAATTATTCATTCCTGTGCCAAAATGCCTTCTGTTACCTGTGGCCCCACTCCAGCTTCACCCCTAGCAACCTCTGCACACATTTCCAAACTTGGTTACATTTCATAAACGGTTCCTCTCCCCTTGGTAGCTGCAGGCACATTCCAGGGCCTGGGCCTGCCAGGCAGCAGACCTGAGTACATTCCAGGCCCAACCACTGACCAGGGGGGCCGCCCATTCTGGAATCCTTCCTTTTTTGGGCCCCCCAAGGGTTTGGGGTAAAAAGCACTGGAACTTGGAGCATAAAGGGGGAGAAATTATGAGTCTATAAATCCTGTCCCCCCACATAATCGCATTCTCTCTCTCTCTCTCTCTCTCTCTCTCTCTCTCTCTCTCTCTCTCTCTCTCTCTCTCTCTCTCTCTCTCTCTCTCTCTCTCTCTCTCTCCCCTCCTTCCTTGCTAGGAGAAAGAATACTATAAGAATAATCTCATTTGATCTTGGTTTCTTTCTAATATATGCCCCCAAATCAGCTATAGACTTCCTCTTACTACCCCACAAGTAACAATAACAAAGCTCCATACTGAGCAGTAGAGATTTGATGTCTTAGTGAAGCTGAAAACCCCTCCCCTAAAAGCTCTTCTCTTTCCAAACTTCCTGATTCCTCAGATCAACTTCTCCCTGTCCCTGTACCAACCCACTAATGTGAAGAGGCAGAGAGAGTAAACTGTCTGGGACAATGAGTAGGTTAGTGAGAGGGTGAATAGGTCCCCAAAGAGCTTCCTCTTAGAACAGGTTTCTTCCCCACCCTAAACAGGACTCAGCCTGCACTGAGGCCAGCTTTCAAGGCTAAGCAGGTGATACCCAGGGCAACTCCACCCCTTGCTCCTGCACACTGCATTTAAAAAACAGCTGTTTCTCCACTGTTCTTTCTAGCTCAGATAGCCTCACAGTTTAACATGTTTTGCTTATGAGCACCAAGCTCCTCCCTCGGGATCTAGGGTCAGCTTAACAAGAGTGCTTCTAGAGGATAGGGGAAACCTGCTCCCCTCCTCTGCCAGCTAGTGCCCCTCTATCTTCCCTTTTCTCTTACCACATCATCCTAGCCTGCAAAGTTTCTTGAGCCTAGAAGTCTAGCCCTGTAATCAAATTAAAGCACTCGTATCATGCCCAATAGCTTTCTACCTCAGCTGACTCCATATTGGACAACTTTTCCCCATTCTATTTCCCAATAGGAGTAAGGGAAACAAGTGTCCCCTCCTGCCTTTGTCCCAATTCCAGACTATTAGAGAGGGCCCCCTACCACTACCACCACAAACCTCCAATATGATAGATGAGAGTTTTCCCCATGACATTATTTCTCTGCTTATGGCACAGTGGGAAGAATACATGGAACTCTGAACTTGGAATCATAGAACCTGAGTTCAGATCCCATTTCTGTCAAAAAATACTTGTGTAATCTTGGGTGGATCAATGAACCTCTCTGGACCCTAGTTTCCTCATCTGGAAAATGAATGCTTTAGATTACATGACTTATTTCCAGCTCTAGAGCTATCCCTCTAAGCTCCTTTCTCTGGGAGGCCATAACCTTAGGGAAGAGTACAGGAAACTTCTCCCCGTAAGGCATTCTGCTCTAGATCATCACAGAAAGCTCATCCCATTCTGCTACCCCAGTCCAAGTGTGTGGTTTTCCCATCTGTCCCTGTTTCTTCATTCTTGTGGCTGAAGGACCTCTGGAGAGGGAACAAGAATGGGAAGATGGGTCTCATCCTGAAAAATAGCAGCCAGGGGCTCAGGAAAGAAAAAGAGCAGGAGAGGGACGGGAAGATTAGATGATGTCTCCATCTCTTCAATGAAGTCTAGACTAGTCTGAGAGATAGAGATGGGGACTTGAGGGGAGAAGAAGAGGATCAATTTTGTCCTTGGCCATACATTAACTTGGGCCTGTGCTTTATGTGTCCAGCCCTCCCACTGATTGGACCTGCTCCTTTAGGGAGAGGAATGGTGGGAGGGAGGGAAAGGAAGCCAAGAGGCTACAGAGAGACATTTTTAAAAATGGGAGAGGAAAATTCCTTTCTCCTCATTGCCCCTAAAACAATACAGCTACAAGAGAATACTGTGATTGGCAGCTGCCTTTGGCAGGGGAGCCCCAGGTGCTTCCTCCAATCACAATATGACAATCCCAAAGTTCCAAAACTCTGCACAAGAGGGGAAGAACAAGAGGCAGTTGAAAGCAAAGCTTCGGAGGAGCAGAGTGCTCTAGCCGGAGAAACTTGGTGCCTCAATGCTCACACACCCTCTGTCTTACTGCAGCAGGTCCGGGCAGCCAAGGCCAGGCCTTCACTATTTGGCTGCCCGTTAGAACATTTCATCTCCGGTGAGCTCCAGCACCTGAGGGAAAATATAAAAAAAAGTTTTGTTGGATTAGGTGAAAGAGAGGAATTTTCAAATTTCTACACTAAGTGAGTTTTCCTGAGCACTAAACCCACAGGAGATCCAGTGAGAGGATTAATAGAAAATAAGGAAAGGATTTTGATCACCTTTCTTTGGGACTGTGAGAGCTCCCAGTGATCTCTGTTTCTCCATCTATTAAGTTTCACATGGAAACAGTGGTATTAGATCCGGGCTTTTGTTTGGATAGATGAAGATAAGAATAATAGGAAAGGATTTTTAAGTTGAGAGAACACCATGAGTATAACTATAGAAGTAAGAGACATATATATATATATATATATATATATATATATATATATATACATATATATATATAAACACATGTCTCTCATATATAAATACATATATAGATATAGATATAGATAGATAGTGATATATAGATAGTCCAGCTTGGCTCAAGTCTAAGAATGTAGGAGCAAGAATAGGAGAAAGGAAGCTTTGCAAATTTTTGAGTTGGGAGGAAGGTGCAACATAAACAGTGGATAGAGTACTGGGCCTGGAGTCAAGAGATTCATTTTATCAAAAGTTCAAATTCAGTCTCAGACACTTACTAGCTGTATTACCCTGGACAAGTCCCTTAAACCTGTTTGCTTCAGTTTTCTCATCTGAAAAATGAGCTGGAGAAGCAAATGGCAAACCACTCTAGAACCTTTGCCAAGAAAAATAGGGTCATGAAGAGAAAATAACAAGCAGAGCTTATTTAAGAGGCTCTTTCTAGCAGCCATGAGTAGAATAGACTGAAAGGGGAAAGAAACTAGTTTGGGGAAATGGTTTTTGATAATTTGAGCAAAAGATAATAAAAGGTCCAACTATTGTAGAAAACAATTTGGAATCATGGGGGGAGGGGAAGAGTGATCTAAAAATGTATATCCATTGACCCAGGGATTACATTGCTAGATATCTACTCCAAGAAGATCAAAGCTAGAAGTGAAAAAAAGGCCCCGTTATTTGCCAAAATGTTTGTACCAACTTTTGTGGCAGCAAAATACTAGAAATGAAATGGGTGTCCATCAATTATGGAATAGCTGAACAAACTGTGGCTAATGAATGTAATAGAATATTAGGAATATAATTGTCCAATTATGGGAGACAATAAGAAGCAATGAATATGTGGAATTCAGAGGAACAGGAGAAAACTTGTATAAACTAGCACAAGGTGAAGTAAACAAAACCAGGAAAACAATCAACACAATGACTACAATAATATAAATGGGAAAGAAGAGAAAGGCATTAAAAGAGCTGAATGCTGAGTAATTATAATGACTAATCTTAGCCCCAATAAATGCACCTCCTTCCTTTTCTGGGAGAGAGAGAAGACTCTGAATGCAGAATGTTTCAGATGCAGTCTGACTAATCCACTGTTTTTTCTTTGTTACAAAAAAAAGACTTATTGAGTGGAAAAGGGAAAAGCCAGAAATGACTGTGATATAAATACAAAAGGTAGCAATAAAACATAAAAGAACTTTGAAATAACAAAATTAATTTTTAAAGGTTATGAAGGCTCTGATGAGGGTGGAAGTGTCCATGTAAAGGCAATAAAACCATAGGAGTTATGGATAGAGGGGAAAGAGGAAAAAGCAAGGATAATTTTAAGTTTTCAAGAATGAGTGACTAATATGAAAAAGTGCTCCAAATCATTATTGATCAGAGAAATGCAAATTAAGACAACTCTGAGATACCACTACACATCTGTCAGATTGGCTAGAATGACAGGGAAAGATAATGCGGAATGTTGGAGGAGATGTGGGAAAACTGGGACACTGATACATTGTTGGTGGAATTGTGAATACATCCAGCCATTCTGGAGAATGATTTGGAACTTTGCTCAAAAAGTTATCAAACTGTGCATATCCTTTGATACACCAGTGTTACTACTACTGGGCTTATATCTCAAAGAGATCTTAAAGAAGAGAAAGGGATCCACATGTGTAAAAATGATTGTGGCAGCCCTTTTTATAGTGGCTAGAAACTGGAAATTGAATGGATGTCCATCAAGTGGAGAATGGCTGAATAAATTGTGGTATCTGAATATGATGGAAAATTATTGTTCTGTAAGAAATGACTAACAGGATAATTTCAGAGAGGCTTGGAGAGAAATTGATGCTAAGTGAAATGAGCAGAACCAGGACCTCAACAAAAAGATTATACAATGATCAACTCTGATGGATGTAGCTCTCTTCAACAATGAGATAATTCAAAACCAATTGTTTAGTAATGAAGAGAATCAGCCTCACCCAGAGAGAGAACTATAGGAAATGAATGTGGACCACAACATAGCATTGCCACTCTTTCTGTTATTGTCTGCTTGCATTTTTGTTTTCCTTTTTGGGTTTTTTCTTTCTTTTTAGATCTTATTTTTCTTGTGCAGCAAGATAACTGTGTAAACTATGTATACATATATTGGATTTAACATATATTTTAACATATTTAACATGTATTGGACTACCTTCATCTAGGGGTGGGGATGGAAGGAAAGAAGAGCAAAGTTGGAACACAAGGTTTTGCAAGGATCAGTGTTGAAAAATTCTCCATGCATATGTTTTGTAAATAAAAAACTACATAAAAAAAAAAGAATGAGTGACTAATAGAATGACAGTTCCACTAACAGATATGGATGGGGTCATTAGGAGGAAGAAATGGTTTTGAGAATGTTTTATTTCATTTTTAAATGTAATGAGTTTCAATAGAGATCTCTGCTATCTAGGAGACTTATCTAATTGGCTGTTAGAAATAAAACATTTGAGAAAGAGAAAAGAAAGAAATAAAAATTTGAGGATTTATAGCATAAAGATGATAATCCAGGTCATGGAAGTAGATGAAATTATGGAAAGAGAAGAGAAGAGAAACATGGATAAAATCTTTGCTAACACTCACATTAGGGGAAAACGTTATGAGAGGAGAAAAAGAAAAAATAGATTAAGAGACTGAAGAAGAAACAGATGCATATAGTAAAGCCAAGAAAAAATTTCAAGATCAAAGAGGTTAGCAATAGTGTAGAATGTTACAGAGAAGTCATGGAGGATAAGGACTGAGAAAACCAATTGGATTTAAATATTAAAAGTCATGAAGTGACTTGGATCAAAGTGCAAATTAGAAGAAGTCAGATTAAATAGAACACAGGAATAAATATAGAATTAATACATAAAGAAGAGTGAATGTTGATGACTGTTGAGAATTTGAGTACTGAAATTAAAGTATAAAATATATCGGTTAAAAGGAGTAGCAAGCATGAAGAGAGGCTTTTTAAGAACTGGTGAGATCTGAGCACTGTTTGTGGTGTTCAGAAGAAAGGAAATAATTGAGAGGGAGAAAGAGAATATCGAAGGGGGGAGGTGCAGGGGAAAGACAGAGATACAGGAGAGACAGAGATAGAGAATAGAGGAAAGCAGGAGAGAATGGATGATGATAAAAAAAATTGTGAAATATGGAAAAGGACTATTAGAGGAAGCTTATATTAGATGAATTTCATCTCAGACAAGAAGGAGATAATTTTATCTGCTGGGGAAAGGAAACTTAAGAGCAGAGTGTATAACAGGGAGTGAAGAAGAAATATCTAAAAAGACTGTTGAACTACATACAGTGAAGGTCCAGTTGAGGGAGCTATGCTCCCATGGACTAAATAGCTCTGGTCTTTGCTTAAGACTTTGCTTGTTTATTTCTCACCTTTTAGCCTACAAGCTCCTTGAAGGCAGGGATAGCAAGTCCTTTATGATGCCCATATAGAACACTCCCACACATGCTCCAATATTATACAATCTACTTATGCTACTCATCTGCTGAAGGTGACAACAATCCAAAATAAGACTAATCTTGGGGGCATGGAAAGAGAAACTTCTGAATGAGAAGCAGCTGTGAGAAGGAGGAAGTGGCTCTCTTGGATGGTTGAAAAGGCCCTAGGACCCCAAGGAGAACAAATACCTCCAAATTGCTACTTTAGTTGGCTTTCTAGACCAGGTGTTCCTAAACATTTTCTGTTCACGGAGCTCTTTAACAGTCTAGTAAAACCTATGGATCTCTTCTTAGAATAAATGTTTTTAAATGCATAAAAATAAAAACAATAGAATTACAAAGAAAACCAATTATATTGAAATAATTATCGAAATATTTTTTAAACAGGTTCAAAGATAGTAAGTGAAGAATCTCTGCTCTAAATGTTTCAAGTTTTGGATATTTTTTTCTTCTTGCGAGACTAAAATTGGTTAACAAAATTGGGAATGTTTAGCCTGGAAAAAGAGAAGGCTTAAGGCAAAATGAATGCTCTTTTCAAGTATTTAAAGGGCTATCATATTAAGGATAGAATAGACTCTTAGATTAGATTAGACCATTTGGTTCCAGAAGCTATGGGAGGAAATTGCAAAGCAAAGGCAACATCTCAATGTCTGCATAAACTTCCTAACAATGAGAGCTGTCCAAAAGTAAACAGGCTGCTTGAGAAGGTAGTAGATTCCTCCACATGGAAGGATTTTAAGCAAAGGTTGGATGGCCACTGGTTCAGTGTGATAGAGATAAGATTTTTGTTTAATTATAGGTTGGATGGATGGTAAACCGAGATTCCTTCTAATTCTGAAATTCTGTAACTTGGTAAGTTTAAACTTCCCCAGGGCTTGGTCTTCTGTTGCTGCTGCCTCTATCTCTAGTACTCAAATACTTTTTTTTAAGGACATAGTTTTATCTTTATTTGATAGTACTATCTGGTTACACATACTTTACAGCCCTCCATAATATAGCTCCCACCATTCTTTCCATTATTATTATGTATAATTCTTCTTTAAGTACTCTCTATTTTAGTAAAACTGGCCCATTAGTAGTTCTCCATTTACTAAACTCCTGCCTCCACATACATGTCATTGCTAATATCTGAGATTAGTACTTAAGGGAAGAAAGTTTTTCATAACCAAAAGGCCAACTACATTTGTGGGGCATAGGGAAAGATACAGCAAGAGAAGGAAAGAAAATGGCTTGGGATATCAAAGAAAGTCTTCCACTAGTGCTGGGTTTTCATTCTACCTCTGCCATACTGTGCCCTTTGCCTGAAAAATCCTTACCTACCCATCCTATAGGGCCCAGCTCAGATGCCTCTTTCTCCATCAAATCCTGGTTCTTCTCCTAGAAAATGAGCTTATCCTTGTGCCTGTGCAGATGCCCTTTGACATTATATTCTGTGTTGGTTGTGTGAAGACATGGTCTAAACTGTGAAATGCATGTCTTTTCCATCTTTTTGTCTCTCATAGCAACTAACCTTGGGCAAAGTGAATGCTAAATAAATATTTGATGTGGGAATGAATAATAAGCTGCTGAATAAAAGCAGTCCCAAGGCAGATTCTAGAACCCCAAAAAAGTTATTCCTATGAAGGAAGAAAAGGAGAATCACAAGCTCATAGATTTAGAGCTAGAAGAAACTTGAGGCCACCAGAAGTCCTCCTATTTTGCATATGAGAAAACTGAGACTCAAGCGAAATTAAGGGATTTCCAAAGTCACAAAGGTAGAAAGGAAGAGAGCGGGGATTTGAACTCGTCATTTGCCCAGATATAAATCCATGACATGAGTTGGAATTTGCCTGCAAATTCAGCATTCTCAGATGTGCATGCTGCTTAAGCCAGATGATATGGGATGACTCAGGATGCCCAGGAGATGGCATGATAGACCCTCCAGCCTCAAAGTTCATCAGCAACCCCTGGCTCACCTCTTACTGTCCTTCTCTGGGTGCTTCCTCCTCCTTGAGTGTCTCCTGCTTCCTTGCCCGGAAGTCTTCTTCTGAAAGGCAAGAAAGATGCTCTTATAGGTTTCATCATTCCCTATCACTTGTAGCCTAGTACAGACCTATCACATTAAGAAACCTTTCTAGAATTTGGCTCTTTTCAACAATGAGGTGATTCAAGGCAATTCCAATAGATTAGTAATGGAAAGTGTCATTTGCATCCAGAGAGAGAACTATGGAAACTGAATATGGATTGAAATATAGTATTTTCACCTTTTTGTTGTTGTTTGCTTGTTTTTTTCTCCCATTTGATTTTATTTTCACAGCATGATAAATGTGGAAATATATTTAGAAGAATTGCACATATTTAACGTATATTGGATTGCTTATTGTCTTGATGAGGAAAGAGGGAGGAGGAAAGGGAGAAAAATTTGGAACATGAAGTTTTGTAAAAATGAATGATGAAAACTGTCTTTGCATTTTTTGAAAAAAAAAATACTATTTTAAAAAGTGTTTTAAAAGAAATACCTTTCCAGAATAGGCAACCAAAATGCTTTCATTTTTCCTTGCATACTTTTCACCTGGATTGACATTACTACTTAACCTCACAGCATGATATCTATGTCTTGTGACCTAGGTCTAGTTATGACTCACTAGACCTGTGACCTATGACCTGAGTGGAATAATTTCAACTTTTCTGAGGTTCAGTTTACTCAACTATAAAATGAAGGAGCTAGACTGTAGATTTAAGAAATCTTTAAGAAATGACTTTAAGAAAGTCTCTTCCGGCATTTAAGTTCTTCCACATCACATAAGATTCACCTACTGTCCGTGGATGGCCACTATGCATAAAAGCAAATAATTAAGAATTGACTAAAATTTAACATACTGCCTCAAGAGGTAGTGGAGTTATCTCCTTGGAGATCTTCAAGAATCTGGACAACCACTTGTTGAGTATATTATAATGGAGGGGTTCCGTTCATGTTTGATTTGAATTAAATAGCCACTAGGGTTTCTCCCAGCTCTTTAAATTCTGTGATTCTATGAAAGGCAAGGACCATCTCTTCTATATCCTAAATCTGAGATCTGGCCTCTATTCCCCCCCAAAAAAACTCCCCAAACAAAAATCCATCACTTCATTCTCTCTTACATCAGCTACCTGGAGGTATTCACTGACTGAACTTCTCAATTATGTCAGGATAGGCATTAGACAAGTTATTTCTCCCTTTGTGGCCTAAGCATGAGGTTGGGGTTAGGTTGTGGGCTTAGAGGAAGCTCACTCAAGTCTCAGAAGTTTAGGATAACTCAAACTGAGAGAACAACCATGTTTGTTTTAGAGCCAAGATCATCAACGAGATTATCATGTTAATTCAGTCTGCAGATACCGGAGTGGGATGAGAGAATCTATGGCCCACCTATCCTACTCTCTAATTCTGGACACAATATGACATGTGAGAAGGACACTAACTCACATCAAAGGATCTGGGTTCAAATTCTGCCTATGATGTTTACTACCTGTGTAAACTTGGGTAAGACACTTAACTGCCCCTGGGCCTCAGTTTCTTCAGCTGTAAAATGGAAACAGACTAGATGGCCTCTGAGGTGCCCACAATCTTATCTTTAATCTTATCTCCAAGTTTACTAGTTCTTTTATCATTGTGTGCTTCAAGAGAAGAAGATGAAGTTTTATTAGTGGCTAGAGCTTTGGAGAGCAGGAGATAGTTTATCCAGTGCTTCTGGGGTCCAGATCCTCTCTAGGTCCTTCTCTGGTTTCTTTGTGCTTTCTCAATTTTGCAATGTGTATAGAACCCTCCCAAGATCCTGGCTGAGAATCACCAGTTTCAAGAAGTTGACCATGTTGGACAAGAATCCAAATGTCAGTACTCTATTTTTGGAAATTTTGTCCCTCCTCCCTCTCAGTCCCAGTAGGTTAAGTCCTTACCACACGCATGGCCTTCCACGTCATCCAGGAGATTAGCTGTGGATGCTGCAGTCCCCAGTCTGCCCTTCCATTCAGGAAAATCATTCAGTTGCCTGGTCCATTCTGCTCCCTCCAGCCACTCACCTACTAGGTGCCTATTCACGTCCTCTCCAGCCACCAGGTTCCCCGTCTAGATCCCAGAGTTTCCTCCAACCCTCTCTTCCCACTGATTTCTCCCTCTTGAAGGAGAGATAGACTTCAGAGTATATCAGTTGATATGAGGTATCTATGGTGTCCCCTCTTCCCATATTAGAGTCTATAGCTCCCATTTCTCATAATATTCTAGAGAATCTTCACTTCTTATTGAGTATGCTCATCTGTTGCCGTGAGAGTCTGGAAGCTCCAAGAGAGGTTCCTCAGAACCCCTCCTCTGTACTGTACCCAAGCAAGGACTTGATAGGAATAAAGAGAAAACCCTCTTATTAATATAAATATCCAACAAAAGATAGGGCTTAAGCTTGATATCTTTGAAACAATGATATGGAAAGATTTATGAATTACCTCAATTTGTGAAACAAAAAAAAAATGAGATTGTTTGTACAAAGATACAGATTTGCACAGATTGTGGGATAGCTTCAAGTCATCCTTAAAAGATGTGGGATGGGCTGTTGGCCCATCTTCATTCCTCTTTACTCTGGCATCCTATCCTCATTTCCTCATTTCCCTGACCCATCATTCAAATGCTAGGACCAAGCAATGTGAAAGAAAGGAATTACTCGTAATGAGGAATAACCAAAGACCAAATATTGAATTGAACTGACAGAAATGGGGCTAGATACCCCATTATAACTAGGGAAGCAGCTAGCCACATAGAATCCAGTTGGGTACCTCACCTGTTTTAAGAATCCACATTCACATCCTCTATTTTGAATACACACACACACACACACACACACACACACACACACACACACACACACACCCTTCCTGGCCAGGGAGGAGCCAAGGATACGACTGGTGTTTCAACAACTGTTTTCTCTTTGTCTTCCTCATCTTGGTCTTCTCAGAGAAGGCCCTGGCAAGTTCAAACAACTTCCTCCGGGTGGCTGTGAGCAAAACAGGAGGGACAGAAGTATAAATGACTCTAGTTGGCACTGAGGGGCCCAGAGACTTAACCCTTTCTGAGCTAATGGGCAGGGAAAGGAAATATAGTTTAATTTTTCTTCTTGTTTCCCCTTTTTTGAAAGGGAGAAAGCAGTTTAACTATGGAAGGGACAAGGAAAAAAAGGATGTAGGACTGAGGCTGAGAGAAGGGTACAGGGCTGGGGGGAAGAAAGGGGGAACAAATTTGGAAAAAAGGAGAAAAAAGAATATATAGGACTGGGGCTAAGAAAGGGTACAGGGATGGGGTGAGGAAAGGGGTAATGGGCCAAAAAAAAATGACATATAGGGTTGGGGCTAAGAATAGGGTATAGGGATAGGTGAGGAAAGGGGTAATGGGCCAAAGAAAAAAGGACATATAGGACTGGGGCTAAGAATAGGGTACAGGAATGGGGTGAGGAAAGGGGTAATGGGTCAAAGAAAAAAGGACATATAGGACTGGGGCTAAGAATAGGGTACAGGAATGGGGTGAGGAAAGGGGTAATGGGCCAAAGAAAAAAGGACATATAGGACTGGGGCTAAGAATAGGGTACAGGAATGGGGTGAGGAAAGGGGGAAATGGGTCAAAGAAAAAAGGACATATAGGACTGGGGCTAAGAATAGGGTACAGGAATGGGGTGAGGAAAGGGGGAATGGGTATATAGGATTGGGGCTGAGAGAATGGGTCAAAGAAAAAGGAGGAAGAAGGTACAAAGCTAGGAGAGGAAGGAGACAGGACTAGGGGAGGGCACAGGACTGGAGCTGAAGGGAGGGAAACGGCTGGGGGAGAGAGAGGGCACTGGACAATGCCAGGAGCTGTAAGAAGAGACTGCCAGAAGGTGAAAGGGTCAAAGAGAATACAGGGACAGCTGCCGCTTAAGAAGAAGCTATCTGAAACTTGGCCAGCAGGGGCAGCATAGGACACCCCAAAGGCCATGGCAAACAAGCCAAAGATCCGGGCATTCCTCTTCCTAACTCCTCCAGAACAAATCAAGTGCCTTTCTCCTCCCTTCTTTGCTCCCTCCCTCTCCCTCCCTCTCCCTCCCAAGCAAGCAGAGTTGGTGCTAGGATTTCCATGACTAATCCCTGATCTTCCCCGAAATGGATCCTGAATCACCCAGTCTTTGTACTTTGGGGGCACAGGAGGGAGAGCAGCACAGGAAGAATTGGGTGCCCCTGAGCCCCGGTGAGAGATTGGCACAGCCAACCATGGAAAAAGGCTGAAAAGAGCTGGGGCAGCAAAGGGGGGAACTCTCTCAGGCAGCCGGGTACAGGGTCAAGAAGGACTTTTAAAACTGCCCAGGAAGGAAGGGGAGGTGTGGAGCAGATAAATGGATCCTTTAAAAAAAAAAAAAAACCAAAACCATTTCTTCTGCACTGTGCAAAGCAAGGTTTGACTTTCTGCAGAGGGACTGGGCTGAATGTGGGGTGGGGTGGGGCGGGGTGTTAAGGGAGGGGAGGAGTTTGGCAGCAGCAACAGATTTACTTTCCTAAGCATGTCTGGCTGTTTGGCTCTAGATGATGTGAACATGAGTTTGCATTCCCTATGCACATGCTGATTAGCTGGTGTGCAGGAAATACTGGGAGGGCGGGGGCTGGGGAAGGAGGAGTGGGAAAGGGGAAAACCACTAGGGAAAGCCAGCCTGGCATTAAAACCTTACTACAAACAATCAGGAGTTGGCTATGGGGCAAAATCTTGGGTGGTCCTCCTCCTCCTCTCCCTTTCCCTTCCCCTCCCCCTTCCTCCCACTCCCTTGTGCCTAACAGGCAGGGAGGACCTTCAACAGAGGGGAATACCTGAGCCCTGAATCCTGGGCACTCCACCCTGCTGCCCCAAGTGGGACACTCACATTTCCCCATGTGCTTTAACTTGTCCCTGAATAAGGCATCTTCAGACACGGCAGGGTTGGCTTCACTGGCTCCCAAGGCAGCATCACCTAAAAGGGAGCACCCAGGTGAATGGCAGCAGCCAAGGGCTCGTGAGACACTAGGGGAGGGATAGGTCCCCCTAAGTCAAGCTAAGAAGGGGCTCATGTATTCTGAGCCCTTTCCATGGACGGGGTAGGTCTGATCCCCAGCCTGTCATGGCAGTGGTCACCAAGTCTTGTCTATCAAGTGCAAGTTCAGAATTGCAGATCGAGGCGGAAGATGGGATAAAAGAGAAATTATTTTCTGCCCTTAGGAAGTTGAAAGCAAGAAGATAAGCAGTTACTGCAGCCCTCTCCTTCCTATATTCTGGAATTCCCTTTCCTCGTCAAATAGGTTGAAGGAAACAGTGATGTTTAGGCTGAAAAGACTAGGGGGAACATGAAACTATCTAATAGTATGTGAAAGCCAGACCAAATGTAGAAGGAGTTACACTTGTCCTGTTTGGCAAAACAGAAGCAAAGGCAAAACCAGGAGCAGAGAGGCCAGTCTAGAAGTTAGGGAAAACGTCCTTAAAAATTCAAGCCATCCAAAAGCGGAAGGGACTACAATGGGCAATGGTAGGAACGCTCATCCTCCAAAGAAGGCTTCAAGGACATGGCACTTTCCAGATAAGTACCTTGCAACCCTCAAATTCAGTGTCCTTTTTCTCCTTCTCCTCCACCCAGGTTTTAAACTAACTAATGATCTGCTTCAGTCTTCTTTCCAAACTGAGATAAGCTGCTGCTACCATAAACTCTGTACTAAACAAAGGGGAATGGGGGGCATGAGGAAAAGCAGTTTTCTAGGAGAAAGGACCATGGTGTCAGAGATAAGAGTGGGAAGGAAAATAAAGGGGAAGGGGGTGATTCAGACTGCTACCTGCATGTCTGTCTCTCCTGCCTATTCAAAAACTAGCCCTATAGTCCTTTCCCTGTCCTTCCCTAGTCATTAATCCCAAGGTCATTCTGCCTCTTAAATTCTATGCTGAGGTCATTACCAAGTTCTCAGAAGCCTTTGGTTAATTCAGGATCAAAAACAGAAGGGTCATTAAGACACCCAGATATATCTCTGGCTGCATCTAAGCTCCTCAACCTTCTGCTTACTAATCAGTTCTCCTGGATTTTCTCTCTCCAAGCTGGGATTGGTTTAGAGCACAATCCTTCTGCTTTCCCTTCAGATAGGGGAAAACATCCTCCCCTCCTTATTATATCCTGTATAGGGGAAGTCCCTGGCAGAAGCTGCTTAAAGCTTCTCTCTAAGAGAAGCTTTCTTCCTTTGAGATAGAGCAGTTATGGGGAGCTGAGGTCTAATATTAAATAAAGGCTTCCAGACCATAGGACCCAAAGAAGACAAATCCTGACTTTTAATATGCTTTTAATATAATGTAATAAATAAAAGCTCACATTCACTTTTTGGAGCAGACTTGGGATATCATTAGTATACAAAACTCCCTAATTATCTTATTCTTATTTTTCTTTTCTTTTTCTATCTTTAAGGCAATTAGAGTTAAATGGCAGGGCCAGGGCCACATGGTTTATAAGCTTCTGAGATCTGACTTAAACTCGTCCTCCTTACTTCAGGGCCAATGCTCTATCCACTGCACCACCTAGCTGATCCTTACTTTTCTATTCATATTCCCAGCATGTTGCAAGTATTAAGTACTTAATAAATGCTTTATTTATTCATTAATTCACTCCCCTTAACCAGAGCAGATAAAGCAGACTTTGGAGAAAGCAGGATCCGAGCTGACTCCTAAAAAGCAAAGAACCTTTAACTGGAGAAGAAGGGGGAAGTATGGTGTGATTTCCTAGATTTTGACGAACTCCCAATAAGGCGATTCCTTCTATCAAGGAAGATCAGTGCTCCAAATCAGTCTATATTTATTGGAAGGGGGCTTGAATATGGGCCTTTTCTAACTCCAAGATTGCCCAGGAATTGAAAATAGCTCACAAAGTACTTTCTTCCTAATAATTCTATGAGGTAAGTATGTATTATTATCCCCATTTTACAGATGAACAAAACAAGGCTCAGAGACATGAAAGTGACCTGCCCAGTGTCACGTAGTTCAAAAAGGGCTTGGCCAACTAATAAGTGAATCCTTTGCTTCTTTTTCTAAGGATTCTTAACTCTTTTAGGGTGTCATGGATTCTTTTGGCAAGTAATTGAAGCCTATAGAATCCTTCTTAGAATAACAGTTTTAAAGTACATAGGAAAATCAATTATATTAAAACATAGTTATATATATACAAACATACATATATATATATATATATATATATATATATACATATATATATATATATATATATATGTATATATATATATATATATATATATTAAAGCAAGTTCATGGACCCTAGGTTAAGAATCCCTGATCTAGACAGTCCTGGGGCCAGGGGCTAAGATAGAACAATGGAAGAAAAGTAAATATGTTTTCCAAGAAGGGCAAACTCCTTCATCTAGAAGGAAAACAGTTGGTCTTTGGAAGTGCCCCCCCCAACTTTTTAAACTTTTCTCCCTTGCTCCTCACTCTTCATGAGGAAGAATACAAACTGAGAAAGAAAATTATAGACCAATTGCACTAATGAATATGGATGTAAAAATGCTAAATAAAATACTAGCTTCCCCAATATATTATAATTTCCTTTATTATGATTATGATTTCCTTTCTCTGTATAATATTTGGTAGCTCTCATATTGAACTTGACTCTCTGCCTCTGATCTTCTCTTACTCTCACTACCCCAAACCAACTTCCCTGGAAGTAGAATAATTTAAGTCCCCCCTTCCTCACTGGGCAGCTAGGTGGCACAAATAGGTTGGAATCAGGAAGATTCATCTTCATGAGTTCAAATCCAGCTTCAGACATTTTTACCAGCTATGTGATCCTGAGCAACTCACTTTACTCACTTAACTTCATCTATAAAATTACCTGGAGAAGGAAATGGTAAAACACTCCAAAATCTATGCCCAAAAAAAAAAAAAAAACCCTAAACAATGTCACAACGAGTCAGACACAAATAAACAAGCAAACAAGTTTCCCACGCATTGACCTAGTTCACTAAGATGAGGAGAAGCCTTTCCCCATCTTTAAAAAGGAACTTCTTATTCTTAGTCCTCCCTTTGCTCCAGGCTCCAAATCTGCAATAACAAGGAAAGCAAGGGCTGGGAAGGGGTTGTGGGAAGGGGTATTCCTTTGGAAGGCCTCTGTTCAATTTAGATCTTAGGTAGGAGAGACAGCTGGGGCCAATGGGGGTTACCTGTGACAGTGGATGGAAAACCAAAGTCATTACTGACGGCCATGCTGCTAGATTTGGATTTCTGGGACTCGTATTTCAATCGATCTGGAAAAGGAAAAAATAATCCCTCAGGTTACCTCACAGGCTGGATGCCCTTGGATTCACAAATAAGTACAACAAAGGTCTGGCTAGAGAAAGAGGTCTTCACCTTTTTAGTGTCATAAACTTCTTTGGCAATCTGAAGAAACCTATGGACCTTTCCTCAGAATAATGTTTTTAAATCCATAAAATAAAATATATCAGAATATAAAGGAAACAAAATGTTGAAATATAGTTATTTAAAAAGGCCTTTTTTGTAAACAAAAACAAATTGGACCTCAAATTAAGAACCTCTGGATTACATACACATACACAAACTGCCCTAACTATTAGACACTCTGTGATGAAATTCATGAAAAGCAAAAAGTCCTTTCCTCCCTCCATTCCCAGCCTCCTACCCCTCTCTAGGGCAAGGAGGAAGTCTCTGTTCCTTTGAAGCTCCTTCATGAATTCTTCATTCTGAAGAAAGAGGGCAATCCGCTCATCTTCCAGGTACTGCTTCCACCGGCATTCCTCCTCCAGATTTCCCACCATGGATTGGCTGACTTCCCCAAGCCCTAGCTTTGGGGGGCCACTCTGGGTATTCTGCAGAGAAGAGACAGGCACTGCCATGGGTGTATGTGTGTAGACATAGATAGACACCTAACCAGATTTTTCCTCAGGACTCCATGAGATGCTCACGAGCATGCTTCCAGTCTAGCTACATTAAGAAGGAAGAAGTAGTCATGCCCCAAGATGCTAGAACTGAGGGAATGTGCCACGATATAATGGTATATGATACTGGTATATGAGCGCACGTGTGCGCGCACACACACACACACACACACACACACACACACACCCCTTCATTCCTGGTCCTAAGCCAGGAAGCTACTCTGTACTTAGAAAATTGTAGAAAAATAAATTTAGAACTGGAAGGAAAATTAAAGGCTATTTAATACAAGTTTGCAGATGAGGAAGTCAAGGACCACAGAGACAAAGTAATTTGCTGATGGTCACAAAGGTATATGGTCACAGATTAAAATTCGTAGCATCTCAGTTCAGGTCTAGAGTTTTTCCCCAGACTGCCTATACTGATGGCTTTTCACAACATGGTCCTAAATGAAATGGGTTCTGACACCTCCCTAAAGTTAGATGGACTCAGTTGCCTCCAGGGCAGGTGAAGAAATCACAAACATGTGCCTGAGAATTTGACATGGTTCTATGCTCCCTATTGCCATCCCAAGTCCTCAGGCACACATTCTGTGGAACCTCACTGGCCCCTGATCACATCCTCTTGCCAAAGTCCTATCCATGATGAAGACTTTCCAATGGAGAGGCTCCCAAACCCCTGCTTTCCTAATATGTACTCTAAGTATTTTTTAATATGGTGGATATTTTATATATTAGGCCATCTAGACCAAACCAGGAAACTGAGAAGAGGTTTCCTGTTTGGGGTTGCTTCCCTCTGAACCCAAGAATGAATAGTCTGAACTCAGAAAATTGGGAAGTGAAACGGGCAGATGCCAAATCTTTTGCCTCTCTATCAACAAAACAGAACTTCTGGTCTGGTGAATGGGGAGTGGCGGTAGGAGTAGACAGGAAAGAACAGGTCATCTCTGATTTCTGCTTTTAATATCTATCTCATCACCAGCTACTAGCCTCCTGCAAGGGCTCCTTCTCCTCTTACCTGCAAACTATCCAGCTGCTGGGGCAGAATCCGAAGGAAGTCATCAGGAAGATTGCCCAGAAGTGGGGGGTTCCAGTTACGATAACGCCTCTGGGTTGGGGGGACCCCAGCACTAGGCACATCTATCCTGTAGGGGAACAAGTAGAAGGGGGACAAACCAGTGAGACCAAAGATTAAAACAATTAATGAGTGCCTAAGTGGAGTGGATATTGCCAATGAGATGGAATTTGGGAGGAGACAGGCAGTGCCACTAGCTGCCACCCCTCCTCATGCTCTGACTTTAGATGAAGGACTGAGCCAGAGGATTGTCCCAGAAAGAACCCTGGTCTGGGGATTAAGAGAGCTGGTTTTACTCCTAGCCTGCTACAAATTCCCTGTACAAGTCCAGGTACCTCAGCAGAACTCAATTCTCTCCTCTATAAAAGTCTTCTCCTTTCTACCCATCTCTCAAGGTTCCAGACAGCCTCTAATGGGATAATGCACATTCCCAATCAGCTGTATTCGCTTATCTTTCTCCAGCGTGTCAATATACAAGATATCCTCCCTTTCCATCCCTACTTTTTCAACTTCCTTCTATGTATTCTTTCCCTTATAGATTGTAAGCTCCTTGAGGACCAAAGAAGACGGGGTTCTGCCAAAGATGAGAACCATCTCTGTAGAATCTGTGGACTAGAAGACGTTCCTTTCCATACTTCTTTCAAGGCCTGCAGAACAGGCCCCCAGAGCTCTTGCAAGACATATGGTTTGCTGAATAAGGGAAATGACACATGGACAAACCAGCCTCGATGTTGGGAGCAGAGAGAAGGGAATGTTCATTTCCTATGCCTGGTTTTGATTTTCCTGCCTTCTCCCTCCAAGAGAGACTCTTCCATTGGATAGAAGTTTCCCTGGGTATCTCTCATCTTGAAAAAGGTTTTTCCCTCTCTTTCATAAGATCAGAGAATTAAGGTTGAAGGAGACCTCAGAGACTATGTAATCCAACACTTCATTTGGGGGAGGGGGAAGGTCAAGACAATTGGGGTTAAGTGACTTGTCCAGGATCACACAGCTAGTAAGGGCTAAATATTTGAAACCGAATTTAAATTCAGGTCTTCCAGACTTTGGGCCCAGCACTGCATCATCTAGCTGAGAACTTTATTAAATCCAGGTCTTTAATTTTATAGAGAAGGCAACCAAGACCCAGAGGAAAGGACTTTTTCCAGCTGGTTAGTGACAAAATTAAGACTAGAACCCAGGAATTCAGCCCAGTGCTTTCTTCTCTACAACATAAGAGACAGTATGTCCTGGTAGATAAATTGTTGGATCTATATGCATATCCTAATTTAAGCACTCACTAGGTATGTGACTCTGGACAAGTCATTTAACCTTAATATGCCTCAATCCCTTCATCTGCAAATTGAGGATACTAATTAGCACAGAGTCATGAGGTTTTTATAAGAGTCAAATGAAATAATATATGTAAAATAATCTATAAACCTTAAAGTTCCATAAATATCTGTAGTAATTATTATTAATTGTCATACATCATAAATTTATGGTTATACTTTATTTGTGTATTTGTTACAAATTATTATTATTGTAAGAGTTGAATGAAAGAATAGATATAAAACAATCTATAAACTTAAAGTTCCATAAATGTCTGCAGTAATTATTATTAATTATAATAAATTATAAGTTTGATTATATTTTATTTATGTATTTGTTATTATTATTGTAAGTCAAATGAAATAATATATGTAAAATAATCTATAAACCTTAAAGTTACAGAACCATCTGCAGTAATTATTATTAATTATCATAAAAATAATTACTTTGCTACATTGTGGTAGATTGGTTGGTTGTTTCTCCTCTGAAATCCCCTGTCAACCTCCCTGGGAGTCAAGAGCTGTCTACGTGAAGTGCTGATATCCTAGGAGTTCAGGATGGGAGAGGTAGAGGAAATTATACACCTATCTCTCTCTGCCACATATGCCTTCCATTTCCTTCTTCAGTGTTCTCATCGGTTAAATGTGTCTGCAGCCCAGCCCGATCCCACATCTGACCCAGCCAAGAAGCAGAGCCAAAAGTCCCAGAGACATTTATGCAGGACAGCGAGCAGTCCCTCACTGGAGGCTGCTGAGAGGGTCACTGGGAAGGGCAGAGACCTATCTATTAGAGGTCAGACGAGGCTCAGGCCCCAGCCACAAGTTCCACCCACTGGTTCCTTTGAGTTCTTGAGGGTGGGAGGACAATCAGGAAGCTCAAGCCCGAGCTTACTGAAATCTTGGAACATCGAGAGGCAAACCCCAGAGGCGCCAAGTTCGGCTCATAAACCAGTGAGCTAGGGGCCCTGGAATAACTCAGAGTCTCAAAAAATCAGCTCTGGTCTGAATGGAATGTCAAAAATGAACTAAGGAGGGGGTGGAGGGGGAATGCCAAGGCTGTAATTTCACTAGGAAAACTCCAGGCAGCCAAGACAAAACATTTTTTCCCTTTATAATAAGGCTTGATTCCATAGATCTAGCATTTGCAGCATTACTTTGAGACAAGGACAGTCAGTAAACCAGTATTTATGCATTTAGTATTTTCCCTCCCTCCCTTCCTCCCCCAGTTAAATTGCAAGCTCTTTGGGGACAAGTCTTACACCCTACTAAACCCAGCTCCTGTACTTCTTTATCTCTCTCTGGCACTCAAAATCCTTCATTACCTAGCCCACCACCACCTTTCCAGTCTCCTTACACCTTAGTGCCCCCCTACCCCGACCTCCATCCCTACTCCCACATGCTCTGGGATGCACTGACACTCCCTCTACAGACTCGGGGCATTTTCTCTACCTGTCCCCCATTCTTGGAAGGTTCTGCCTCCTCCTCTCTGCCTCCTGGATCCCTTCCAGTCCCAGCTAAAATCCCACCTCCAACAGGAAGCCTTTCCCAATCCGCTCTAATTCTAGTGCCTTCCTTCTGCTGTCATTTCTGATCTCCCCTGTCCCTAGCTTGTTTGGCCATAGCAGTCGGCATGTGGTCTCCCATTAGACCGTGAGTTCTTGGGGAATGGGGGCTATCTTTGACCTTTTTTTCATATCCTTCAATGCCCTCCCCAGGGCTTAGCTCATTGCCTGGTCCATAGTAGGTCCGTAGTAAGCTTTTCATGACTTGACTGACTTGAGATCATTTAATAAAGTAATGCCAAACTCTCCCACTTATATTCTGGAATGAGTCACACTTAATGAAACAGGAAGCTACTTGAGAGATCATCTAGTCTAATTGTATCAACAAAAGACCCAGAGAAGGAAACCAACTTGCCCAGTCACATAGTGAATTAGTGGCAAATATAGGACTAGAATCCTGGTCCCCAGACTTCCTGCCCAGTGCCTCTTAATCATTGTTGGCAGCTGGTGGTAAAACGGAGAATGCTGAGAGTTATGAATACCTTGGGTTCAAATCTAGCTTCAGATACTTACTATGTGACTCTGGATAAGTCATTTAATCTCAGTCTGCCTCAGTTTCCTCAACTGTAAAATGGGGATAAAACAATAGCACAGGGGCAGCTAGGTGGTGCTGTGGATAGAGCACCAGCCCTGAAGTTGGGAGGACATGAGTTCAAATCCAGCCTCAGACACTTAACACTTCCTGGATGTGTGATCCTGGGCAAGTCACTTAACCCCAATTGCCTCAGCAAAAAAGACAAAAAACAAAAACAAAAACCTCCAAGGTGAGAACCAAAATGAGGAGAGAACCAAGTGAAATAATAAAGCAACAACAACCTCCATTCTTTTCTCGGGGGTGAGAATGATAAACACAACCTAAATAGAGGCAAGAAGCTCAGAAGTTCCTGTCTTCATTTCAAAGGTTCATGGATGTGGTACTGGAAGGAACCTTAGAGATTATTTCAGTAATGGCAGTAGGAATATCAGAATGTTGAGGAACAAAAAATAAAAATTGGTTAGAATAACAGACTTAGAGAGGAGTCTTCACAGGATTTAGGGGGGAAATGGTCATGATATTCTCAAAGAAATGGCTCAAGAGATCCAGAAGCAATTAACAGCAACTGTTCAAAAGTCTACTAGAGCCATACACTTCTGATGGCTCTTTGAAGAAAGCTTCCATCCTGTAATTGTATACTATCATTCACTAAAGTAAACATCAAATCTTTGCTGAGGTTTTAATAAAACAAATGTACATATTTATACCCAGAAGAGGCAACATAGAAAAGGAGAGAGAGAGCTGCCCTTGAAGTAAAAAGATCTGGATTCCAGTCCTCCCTCTAACACTGAGGTTCTCAATGTGTGGTCCTTTGACCTTTGGGGGTCTCCAAGACCCTTTTAAGGGGTCCTAGAGGTCAAAACTATTTACATAATAATACTCAGATGTTACTTGCCTATTAAAATACTTCCCCCTTTTCCAACTACATATCTGTGTGAGGCCAGATTTTCTTCATATACTCTAACCAAAACAACATTATCTTAACAGATGGAATGCAGCAGCAGATGAAGATCCAGCTGCCTTCCATTAAGCCAGACATTAAAGAGATTTGCAAAAGTATGTAAAACAGTGCCACTCTTCTCACTGATTATGTTTTGGAAAATAGCTATTTTTCATGAAAATGTTATTTTATTAACATTAACATGAACATGTTATGTTAATGTAATTTTAACATCAACATATTAACATGTAATGAACTTATTGTTTTTAAATGAATTAATAAAATTTAAAAATCTATCATTTTGGTTTCTATTACAACAAATGTTGAAAGATATGTTGTTGCTGTTCAGTTGTGTCCAACATGCCTCCATTTGAGGTTTTCTTGGCAAAGATACTGGAGTGATTTGCCATTTCCTTCTACAGTTCAATTGACTGATGAGAAAACTGAGGCAGACAGAGTTAAATGACTCAAACAGGGTCACACATCTTCATGAGATCTCATGTTCATGATTCCAAGCCTAGTGTGCTATTATTCAGTACAACATCTACTTAACCTTTTCTGGACAGATGTAACCATTTTTCTTTTTGGCCCTCAATCATTTTTAGCTGTAAAGGGATCTTAAGGACAAAAAGTCTGAGAACCCATCCTGCACTGACTGCTCACTTGGCTGTGTGTGTGTGTGTGTGTGGATTATTTAACCTCTCGATGCCCCAAGCAACTCTCTAAGATATTAGATGGAAGAGAAAATGCCTGCATTAGTGGAGCACATTTCATCACCTGGGAGTTCCCCCAAAACCAATGAAATCACAGGTGGCTATCTCTACCTGCGCTTAGTAATTACCTGCCATTATATTTATCTAGAATGTTTTATTATACTGACTGAAATTGCAGGTAGTTCTTTCAACAGTTACCTGAATGAGTGTACCCACTTTCAAGTTCTTTAGCATTAATTAAGCCAATTAAATGTACCCACTTTCAAGTTCTTTGGTATTAATAATGAAGCTTACTGTTTTTTTCTTCTCTATTAACAACAGGATTGAGTTGAATTTCTTCCCCCCCCAAAAAAAAAAGAAAAGAATAGGAAAGACGGACAACATACTCTGGCTTTGTAAACAACAGCTCCTGAAGAGCTGAAGAGGTCACTTACCCTGAAGGCCAGAAAGCCAAATGAGGACTCAAACTCCCATTTGTCTTTCTAGGGCCCCACATAAGAATCCTTGCTACTCCCACAGAGTTTGAAAATACTCTTTCTAGCTTACTTCAGATCTTACTACTTAAGTAACAACCTTCCTGCACCTCAGTTTTCTTATCAGTTAAAAAAAGGGGGGCTTATGTGTCCTCTGAAATCCTTTCCAATTCTAGATGTATAATCCTATTTGTGTATTCCCCTCAAATCCCTACACACACACACACACACACACACACACACACACACACACACACAAATTCAAAGGGAGATCCAGAGGGAACGAGACAGACAGAGACAGAGAGAGACAACAGAATTGCTCCCATTTGCAACCCTGCAGTAAAAGTCTTTCCATGCCTTGTTATTCCACAATCCCTAGGACTTTACAAAGGAAACATTTGGCAAGAATAAGACCATCCTCCATTAATACCCTTACCCCTGGTGACCATTAAAAAGGCTTCAACTACTTTAGGATAAAAAAAAATACTTCTGTTCCCTGGTAATGCTACAATATAATGCTGTGGCCTAGAGAATATAGTCATTTTGTGGTGTCTGACCTCTCCACAGAACTCTGTCAACAAGTTGATTAGTTCCATATTCCCAAACTGTGGAAGAGTTTTGGTCTGGAAGAGGCCTTGGAAGACCTAAGTTCATTTCACTGCCTCCCAGTGACTCACTGGAATAGCTAACTCTCCTTTCTTTAAAACTCATGTAAGTCATGGGCTTTTTTAATTGTATTGAACCTTAGAGGCTATATTTTGTAATTGCTTCATTTGACAGAGAAGGAAACTGAGACCCAGTGAAATGGCTCACATAAGATCCCATACATGACATAACTAGAAACCTAGCCAAGAACCCCTTCATAGTAAACAGTCCTTCAGTGCCGCCCCCTATTCCCTTATTCCCCCCATAACCTGCTTTTCCCTTTCAGAGCTTGGATCACCAACCAATCTTCTTCAAAATCTATCCTTGTCTCCCTAATAATAGTAGTAGCTAACATTTATATAGCACTTACTATGTGCCAAGCACCACGTCAAGTACTTTATAACTATTTGATCCTCACAATAATTCTGGGAGATAGGTGCTATTATTGTATCCATTTTATAGATGAGGCAGACCAGGTGAAGTGCCCAAGATCACACAGCTTACTAAGTAATTGAGGCCAGATTTGAACTCAGATCTCCCTATTCTCTATCCACTGCACCACCTACCTGCAATCCAATTGCTCTCTCCATTCTATTCTTCACACATCTAGTCAATACTCCTAAATTATTCCTAAAATTTGAGTCGAAGTATGTTACCTTCTTGCTGAAAACACACCTGTGACTTTTTGCTTCTAGCATCAAATACAAAATCTTGTTTGGTTTTCAAGGTTCTTTCCAGTCTGACCCCAATCTACATTTCTGGGCTTATTGTATATCAATCTCCTTCACAACACTCTCTATTCTCACCAAGCTGACTACCATCCCAGAGCCCAGTAGGATCGCAGTCTGGAGGGAGAACGTAGAACAATGGTGAGAAAGAGTTCTCACAGCCTCCTTCACACACATTCTCTGACATCTCACCAATTCTTCCTTGATTCCCAAATTGAATTCCTCCGGCTATAAGGGGAATTGTTAAACAAGCCACTAAGATACTACCAGAAAATTGTTCTTTGTTCCTTGTCTTACGGGTTCATCCCACTTACAGCCAATTTAAGAAGACAAAATATATTCTTACCTGGGAGGTGGGGTTGGGGGAGCCAGGGGATAAGGCCTGTCAAATATGTGCATGTGGTAGGCAGGAGGTGAATACACTGGTGGAGGCTCTTCATCTGAGCTATCTGGTTCCAAAGTCCGTTCCAAAATCTAACCAGAGAGCAAAAGAGATCAATTTTTGCATTAAAATAGCACTTTAAGTGGTTTCACATTGGGCAGTGTGTTCCAGTGAAAAGGATGTTGATTAGAGGTCCTGAGTTCAAGTGCTACCTTTGGTACTTGTTACCTGTGTGATGTGGGCCATTCATTTAACCTCCTAGACTTGTTTTTTCAAATGTAAAATGAGAGGGTTGGACTTCTTAGTCACTTCCAAGATCTCTTCTAGCTCTATCTAAGGTCGATTTTGTCTTATCCTGCCGACAATTCTCCAGTGAGACCAAGGATTATCAGTCCCTCCCCCTTAGCAAAAAAGAAACTCAAAGCTGAGGAAGGGGAAAGGAAAACCAGGAAGGACTTTTTTCAAAGTTAATTAACAAGTCACCAAAACAAAGTCTCAGACTAAAAATATAATATTTAATCACCCCCCCTCAGAAATTAATCTATGAGATGTCAGTCTTGGTAAAAGTCGGGCTGGGCAGAGGGCAGAGAGCATTGATTTCTCCCATTGGGGGCTACGCTGTCAACTTCTGGGATTGGGGAAAAAATGAAAAGAGAGTTCATAGGCTGGAGTCTAGAGGAAGGGAGGACCAAGCTTTCTTTATCTTTTTATTCTTATAAGTTCTTTTCACTTGGGTGACAAAGAAAATGGTTTCCAAGTACTGGCAAGCATTGTCTAGTCCCATGGGAGGGAATTTGGGATTGAAAAAAATCTCTTCAGAGATACTCCAATCTTAGTATGCACAACTAGTCCTTTTTCTTCCTCTCCCTATTTTGGATTTTTCTCAGTAATTCTCCCTCTTTTAATTATTATTTTAATGGTATTTTATTTTTCCAAATATATGCAAAAATAGTTTTCAACTTTTATCTTTGCAAAATCTTGTGTTCCAAATTTTTCTCCTTTTCTCCCCCACTCTCCTCATTCCCCAAGACAGCAAGCAATCTGAATGTACAATTCTGCTCCCTCTTTATGCTGCTGCTGCTGGAGAAAATAAATAGCCAGAGAGCCTCCCAAGAAATTAGGAATTGGGCAAAGGGATCATCCAATGTATCCTTTTGTAAAGGGAATTCTGAAGCCCCTTATTGAGGAGCACCTTGGTATGACCTTCCCCTCTACAATTATGGGTACCATACATCATCTTGTATATACCATCATAATAGCTGCTATGTATATGGTGCTTAAGGTTTGCAAAGTGTTTCTATCTTACTTTATCCTCACAAAAATCTTAGCAGGTAGGTGGTATTATTATCATTTTAGAGATGGGGAAATTGAGGTGGAATTCTTGCCCAAAGAAACACAGCTAGTAAGTGTCTTAGGCAGGATTTTTAAACTTAGGGCTTCCTACCTCTATGTCCAATATTCTAATCACTGTGCTGCCTTAGTCTCCACAATTAGAATCGAACCTCTTGAAAGGCAAGGACTGTTTTTTGCCTTTGCTTTTTATCCCCATGGTAAACAAAGTTCTGGCTTCTAGTCTTTGCTCTCTGCCATTCAGTAGGTGTATGGTTAAGTCATCTAACTTCTCAACTTGTTTTCCTCATCTATATTATGGGAGGGGGAGTGAAAATGCTTGTATTACCCACTCTCCTGCACAGGATTACTGGAAGGAAACTGAAAAACATCAAATGAATCTACAGTATAAGACCCTAGGTTCTAAGGCTACTTTTGTCCCCTACAGCTGGCCATCTCAGCTGGCCTAGGACTGAGGGGAGTCTGAGAATGGGGGCACACTGGATTTCCTTTGAGGGGTGCGAATAGGGACTGGATTTCACCCAGGGCTGGGTCTTGATGTGAAATATACAGAGAGGTACACGGTGCTCAAGTATAAATACCATCTATGCGATGGCGCCTAAGGATATGCACCCGTAATTGTCCTGGGGAATGCACCAACATTTTTTCTTCGAGACAGAAACTATTTGCACAGCTGTTTTCACAAGCAAGAATGAACTTGACTGCTTAGCTGGCCAGGTCTGCTCCATGCCCATATTTCAAGAAGGGGAGAGGCTGGCTATCAGTAGCAGCTGGCCTCCCACATGTCTAGCCCAATTTAGTCTTAGGATCATCAGGATAGGTCAGGATGATAAACTGAGCCTGGAGTCCACTTCTAGGAGATCACCCAGCCCCTTTTCTCCTTCATCACTGAACTACCTGGGACAGCTCCTTTTGGGGGCCAGCCTACTCTTGTTTACCCTAGGGATGGGGCTCAGGAAGCTGCTTGTTCCCTTCCCCACCCCCACTGTTACCATCCCCAGAAAGCTGAGCCTCTTGTCCTTCCTCAGAAAGGCTGATGAACTAGACTCCTCCTCCTAGAGGAACCTAGCCAGGATCAGATTGTGTTCCCTGAAGGCCTGGTAGCTTTGAAGCTGCAATCAGATTCTCTCTCCCAGGGCCTCCGGTCTGAGAGCTCCTGAGCTTATTAGTATCACTCATTCCCAGAGCAGCAGAAAACAGATGCTGCTACCAGAGGGGCCCAGGCCCTGGCCCCGATTTGGAGGCAAAGTAAACGAGAAACCACAATGGCTCCAGCAGTGTTCCTTTGGCCAATGCTAATCCCGTTCCCATCTCTGGAATCCCCCTGCCTCCCTCCCTGGAGCAATATGTTTATTCTTCTGGTTCAAAAATGTGCTGAAGCTTTTGGCTTTGCAGCCTTCTTGTTTAACTCAGCGTGAGTGATAAATGGATGCCAGATGCTCTGGGATGGCTTGTTTTTCTGTCGTTTGCCTGACAGGTGATATTTTTCAATGGCAAGGATACCCCACAGCCCAGCACACCATCCATCAGCCCCTGGGGGATGGGGGGAGGCTTACAGTCAGCAGTTATTGTCATTCCAGCTGCTGCTAATAAATTTACTGAAGGACTCTGAGCTGGCTCAGTAGATCCGGGCCAACTGATGGACACAGAAGAGAGCTGTGATGGGGTAGGGGGAGAGTATCGAAGAATAGGAGCAGGGGGAAGCTCTGCAGAGGAGGTGGGGCACAGAGCTCACTCATTCAAGTAAAGCAAAAATTTTAGAAGTAGAAAATCCAGAGACGTCTAGCCTCTCCCGCTTTCTCATCATTGCGGGTTATTCTATGCATCATTAATAGGACAAAGGTCATTGTGGGAAAGTCTAGAGGATATTTTATGAGATGGGGAAAAAAAAGAAAGAAAGAAATATGACCCTATCTATGCAGTTAAGTTAAAACAAATCAATATTGTGGAAATTATCAGAGATTAGAGAAGCACCTTTCAAAATCAACATGGTAAATGATACTTAGCCTTGTACTTTGCACATAGTCAGTACGTGATACATGTTTATTGATTTAAGTTGAATCCTCTTTATCCCTCCCTCTCTCTGTCTCTGTCTCTCTATTTTTTCTTTCTCTGTCTCTATCTATACACACACACACACACACATACACACTCATCTTCAAAATGAGGATGTTGGATTAGACAGCATCTTGGGTCCCTCCCTGTTCTACTTCTATAAGATTTTGATGTGGCTTCTTCAACTAGGGCCATTTTTGACAACAAGCAAGAGTGA
Source organism: Sminthopsis crassicaudata (assembly GCF_048593235.1). Taxonomy (NCBI): domain Eukaryota; kingdom Metazoa; phylum Chordata; class Mammalia; order Dasyuromorphia; family Dasyuridae; genus Sminthopsis; species Sminthopsis crassicaudata. Next base: position 364,790,116 of record NC_133620.1, read on the forward strand.
CTCTAGGGAAGCAGGGAAAGGGACTCCAGGCAATGCAAAAAAAGACCTCCCCAAATGGATAAGATATAGTTCTCTACCTCTTTAGAGTCATCAATTTAGCAATGAAAGGAATCCTCAGAATCACCTAAACCAATTAACTTCATTTTATAAGAGAAGAAATTGAAATTCAAAGAAGAAAAGTGACTTGTTCAAATTTAGAGGGACAGGAAATAGGTGTCTAAGCCCGAAACTACACTCAGGTCCTCTGCTTCCCAATCTAACCACCTCTCCACTACTGCAAAGGGTACAGTTTGGTTTATATTCTAATTAAGGAAGACTCCAGATAAGTAGCCATTATATAAGACAACAAACAGAAGGTAGGCAGTATGTGAGCAGTCTAGCCAGTAAGAGCTATGGGAATTCAGAAGAAGGCAATACCAAGGGCTTGAAAGATCAAGGAGGTGGCCTTTGAACCAGTCCATGAGGAGTCAGTAAGAGTTTGTTAAGTCTAGATTGTGGTTATTTGTATTTTCAAGGGAAAGAGGAATGAATGATCAAGAGAGAAAAGCTGAAAAGGAATAGTAAATAAACCAATTTGGCTGGAGCATATGGATTAAATAGGGAAATTATGAGATAAGGCAGGAAAAGTAAGCCAGGAATTGATTGTGACAGGCTTTGAATGTTGAACTAATGAGGTTCAGACTTTATTCTATAAAAGTAAGAGGGAATTGTTTTGAAACTTTGGGCAGAGATTGAGGTGTTTTAAGGAAAACTGTACATAAAGAGAATAGGAAGGAGAGAGATTATAGTTAGGTTATCATATTTTTCTTGCCCAACATGACAACTATGGAAATATGCACCTATTTAATCTATATCAGATTGTTGGCTGTATTGGGAAGGGGGGGAGAGGTTAAGGAAGAAGGGAGAAAAAAATCAGAACACTGAGGTTTATAAAAATGAATATTGATAACTATTTTACATGTATTTGGAAAGATAAAATACCATTGGAAAAAAGGTTATTTAATAGTCCTGGCATGAGCTAATGAATTTGGATGGCATCAGAGGAATAAGAAAGACGGCCATGGATAGGGTGCCAGAGACATTGTGAAGGAGGAATTAATAAGACTTGGCAAATGATTAGAAAGGGTAAAGGAGAAGGATAGGAGGGGAAACAATGAAGGATAAAATAATGCTGAACATCTAGAATTCAGGAAAAAATATAGGCGACCCAGAAGCTTCCTTAAAGGGCAGGAAGCCTGGCAACTCCAGAAAGGACCTGAGGGGCACTAGAAGGGAGGTTAAGAGCAGAAATGCTAAGTTTTAACCTCTAAGATCAAAAGTCACCTCCTTCAGGGAGCCTTCCCTAATTAAAACTACCTAATTCCAGCTACTTCACCTGTGTCCATAGCAAAATAAATAATCATGGAAAGCTCTCCATGAGATTTTATGCATATTAGCTATTATCATTACAGCTGTTAGGGCTTTCTCCCACCTCTCTGAAGTTAATGTTGGATTTATTTTTTTCATATTCCATATAGAGATATCAATATTCAAATTATCTCCCTGAACAGAATGTAAATTCCACGAGAGCTTGTCCCATCATTTTTGGCTTCATATCCTCGTGCCTAACATAGTCCCCAGTTAGGAACAATATTTGTTTCATTGAACTGAATAGATTGTACTACATTCATTTTCATTCATTAAGGGATTCTTTGTATCCTAGAATTGTTCTTCACATCTATGTGTCTTATCTTACTCCTTTAGACTGCATTTTTCAATGAGGGATCTCTGTTCACTGTGGTTGCTTTGTATGTGCTACTGGCCATTTGGCTGACACAGAGTGTGAAAACGTAGGATGAAGAGTTTTACGACTTTTTGCTTCATGTAATTTTTTTTCATTATAAGTAGCTTCCCTCAAAACAATCTTGTGAGAAAGAAGCACAAGTATCAGATGAGGAAAGAGAGGCTCAGAGAAAGTTGACTTACTCATGGTCACACAGTTAACAAGTTTCAGGGTCAAGATTTAAATTCCAACCTCCAGTCTACACTGACATAGGCGGTTTTCCTTCTTTTTTTGAACAGAGCTAGTGTAGCCAACTAAGGTGCACAGGACACCTCACCTCAGGAGGGATGCTGTCATCTGAATCTGAGCTATCATCATAGCTGCTCCCATCCAGATTCATCTGCAGCAACTGGTCAATGGTAGCATCCACGGCGCCATTGTTGGCTCTCAGCACACACTCAATGATGTCATAGTCCATGTTGGGGAACATGGTCTTGAAGTCCTCCATAGCCTGGTTAAACTCCAGGCGCCGGACTTGCCGAGCGGGCCGACTGTTGTTGAGTTCCTGGGCTGAGGCGTTCCCCCCACCCCGGGACCCTCCATTGCTGCTGCTCCTGCGGAACAGGCTTGTCATTTTGCAAAACTGTTTTGGGAAAATGTTTCAAATTTGGCACCAAAATCGATTCTCCCCAGCCCACCCACCCCTTCCCCCCACCTCCGCTGCCGCCACCCCCCCCACTGCTCTGAAATCTCACTCCCTCATCACTTGGGGTGGGGAGGTGGGAACAGGGCAGGGGGGGTGGCAGGGGGACCTCCCAGTCAGGAAGCTAAGTGGTCATGCTGTGAAGTGGCCCTCCGGGAGTTGTCCTCGGTGTCTGGCGTCATCCAGTCTTGAGAATGAATGAGGTGATAGAAAGAGATAGGGTTGTCCAATGGTGCCTTGGCTATCAGCCTGAATGTTGTGACATGCTGAACCCAAATCTGATGATATTTTCTACCTAGAACAGAAAGAGAATACAGTCAGAGGTAGAGAGTAGGCAGTAATATTGATGTTAATGATAATACAGCATAGCCCACTGAAATTCATTTTTTCCTCCAAAGATGTCAGATTAGACCTGCTATTTTCATATCTGAAAAGCAGGTTTATTTCTAAGGAATTTAGGGAGGAAGGATTCACGGACAAAAACCTGATAGAAAACCAGACAAGAGTTTGGCAGAAATTAGATTTAGACCAGAACCTCATACATATATCAGTATGAGCTCAAAATGGATATGTGACTTAGATACAATCATAAAATAAACAGATTAGAGAAGCATGGGAAAAAATTATCTTTCAGATCCAGGGACAGTTCATGAATAAACAAGTGATAGAATCACTAACTATAACTTATAGAATTGCTAACTATAACCTGGGAGTTCCCAGCCTAGTGATAAAAAGAAAGATCCCATCCTCCCAAGAACTTTTTGTTCATTTGGGTAAAAGAACAAACAACAAATAGAATCACTCAAGATAAAATGAATATCTTTGATTACATAAAATTTTAAGCTTTTTCACAAACAAATTTATTGTGATAAAAATTAGAAGGGAAACAGGAATCTGGGCAGAAATCTATGCAATACATTTCTCTGATAAAGGTCTCCTTTTCAAGATAAATAAGAAACTGATATAAGATTAAGAGCCACTACTGGATGTTAAAAGGTTTCTCTGAAATACTAAAAATAATCTATATATCTTATTCAAAAAATTAAGCTGATGAAGTCAGACTAAACTGAATTTTCATCAAATTACAGACTTAAAATCTAGAAAGGGGCTTAGAAAACAATCAGCCCAACTCCTTTATTTTTTAATTGACCAAAGAGAGATACAGAGCAAATGTAAATTACTTGGCTAAAGTCACAGGTCAAAAAAGAAGTAGTAGAATTCTGGCTCTTAAGTTCGGTATGCTTTGTCCGACAATACACTGCCTCTGATAAGATCTATTTCTCTGTAAATGTTTGATCTGTTATACTCTGTATATTTTCTATGCTCTAGATTAGCCAGAACCATTTCTGGTGTCTCAAACTGTTTCCTCCCTGTCAACCAGCTCCACTGCAGGTCTCTGTTTCCCAAATGTCAGTTGGTGAGTGCCCAAAACTCACACTAACAGCAGTTTAAGCAAATTAGGAATTAAGATACATATATATAATAATCGGTGCCCAATAGTGCTTACTCATTGGTTGTCATTTTCTAGCATGTTGCTATGAACAAAATATTGTCTCTGGGGTTTAAAATCCCAGCTTTGACCCATACTACTTTTGTGACTGTGGGCAGTGTCCCTGAACCTCAGTTTTCTTATTTGTATAATGAGAGCATTCAATCAGAAGACTGCTATTCCTCTATGATTTCTGGAGTCTCCCTGCCTCGATTCTGTTCCCCAAGTTTCTCCAAGTCCCCAAGGAAACTGAAATTTTGTTATAACTAGAATTTCAAAAATCCATTTTAGAAAATTTCAGTTACAAGACAACATTAATTGTTACCCTTAGAATAAATAGTGATTCCTTGATTCAAGGAACTTAATTGTGTACAAGTGGAAACCTGTTCCACTTTCACAGGAGGCGGGTTAATCATCTAAGCATTTATTTTATACGGAAGTATTTGCAGTGGGAGCAAATCGATCAAATGGCCTGGTTTATTCTCTCCTACACCCACCTCCAGATTTTGAAGGTTAAATATAAACCTTTACCTAGATTTGCTGATGACGTTTGATGAAGCCTGAGATTATAAGGGTCACTGTGAAATGGTATCCCCAGGCAATGACCTGAGCACCTTCAGTATGGGATTAGTTATATTTAAAATAGTAAATATACATCCTGGTATCCTTCTCCCCACATACATATACACACACCACACACTCTTTTCACCTCCAGCAGTCAACACATGGATGAATTTCAGTAAATATTTGCTCAATGAATGAATGAATGAACATGACAAAAATGTATAAACAGACTCAACCAACCGCAAGACTTCTAGAATGGTGACAGAAGTTTTAATATAACTAGAGAGGGTCATCCAAGGCCATGATCTGATCTGGCTTATACCTGTGTGTAAGGGAATTAAAAGAGAAAAAGGATGATTGCTGAAACTTCCCAAATGAGTAGAATAGGATAATGGAAAGAGAAATGATGGGATTTGGAAGATTCTGGTTCTAGCTCCAATTCTGCTAACTCCAACTCAATTGTGGTAACTTTGAATAATAATAACAAGAACTAACATTTATATAGTCAATCACTGTGCTAAGTACTTTATACATATTATCTCATTTGACCCTCATAACAACTCTGGGAGGTAATACTGTTATTATCCCCAGTTTGCAGAAAACAAAACTAAACTAAACAGGCTAAGTGGCTTGCCCAAAGTCACACACACACACACACACACACACACACACACACACACACACACACACAGCTAGCAAATGTCTGAGGCTAGATTTGAATTCAGGTTTTCCTCACTCCAGACCCAGTGCTGTAATCATTGTGACACCAATTTTATCCACTGTATCTCAGTTTTCTCCTCTGTTTAAAAAAAAAAAAAAAGAAGAAGAAGAAGAAGTTGTATTAAAGGATACTAGAAAAGTTCTTACAACTTCTACTCTATTCCAAGAGGGTCATTATATTATCATGGAGTCATGTTTTCAGTTACATTTGACTAGGTCTAAAACTGAAGTTTTTAATATGGGGGTCCATAGACCCCCAAATTTCAGGGGTTCCTGTTGAATAGAAAGAATATATCTTTATTTTCATTACTATTTGGTTTCTTTTATAATTCTATTTATTTTACATTATTCTGTTGCACAAGTTTAACCCTACAAAGATTGCTTGCTGAGTTGGAGAAGAGAAAAAGGGGGAAAGGGAGAAAATTTGGAACACAAGATTTTGCAAAGGTGAATGTTGAAAACTATCTTTGCATGTATTTGGAAAAATAAAATACTATTTAAAGAAACATATAGATATTCTGAGGAAGGATCCACTAAATTTGCCAGGAAGGGGGGGATGGGGCACAAGAATCATGATAAAATACAATTTAATAAGCTCATTTTTTTTTCCTGAGCCTGGGGTTAAGTGACCTGCCCAGGGTCACACAGCTATGAAGTGTTAAGTGTCTGAGACCAGATTTGAACTCAGGTCCTCCTGACTTCAGGGCTGGTGCTCTATCCACTGCGCCACCTAGCTTCCCCTAACAAAGCTCATTCTTGATCTAAAAGGAATATAGGTGAGCATTTTTAAAAAATCTTATTGTTCATGAGATCTTGTTTTTACAACACTTTCATTTCCTAATATAGCTTTCCCTCCTCTCTTTCTCAGCAAGCCATCCCTTGTCAAAAAGATTTAAAAAAAAAAAGAAAGAAAGAAAGAAAAAAAAGCCAACCAATGCAACAACTATGACTGACAGTACAGTCCCCTGTAGGTTCCCAACTCTGAGTCATTATAATCTTAGTAAGAAATTGAATAAAAAACTTGAAAAGATGATGATTCTTCCCTATCCAAACACTTTAGCATTAGTGTGATTTCCCCCAGCTCTAATGCCCTCATCCCTAAAATAAATGTGTCTGAAATATATGTGTGTGTATGTATATAGATAGATAATTAGATAAATAGATATAAATAAATAAAGACAGACATACAGTATAGTATCTGGCATTCAGCAAGTACTTAATAAATGCTTGTTGATTTATTGTCTTGTATCCTCCACTCACAGCACTGAATGTTTGAAGGGCTGGCATTAGAGACTGGGATCCCAGTCTCCGGATTAAGGATCTTACTCTTAGAACTAACAATAATAAAAACAGCTAACTAAAACTATTTTTATGTTTACAGTGGGTGCTTAACATATATGTTATATGAATTATGTCTTGGATATCCCTAAGACACAAATATTTACTGAAAAATAAAGGCACTGTGCTAAGTACTTGGATGAGGATATCATGTTGATATAAGATTTGCAATCTTTGTTATATATTTGTTATCTTAAAACACAAAATAATCTCTCACTATAGGTTTGCCTATAGATGACTTTTTAGATTATCTACACATACATAAATACACACACACACACACACACCCCACTCTTCGCTTCCCCCACTAGGAAACTGTCACAATCAACATTAGGACACCTTTAGAGTCTGTTCAAGCTCCAAAAAATAAAGTCTTTGTCCAGAAACCATGGTCAGAGTGGCTGTGTTCAGGTCCTTCTCAGAGAGGGCTAAAAATTCTGGGCTGTTACTCAGCCTCTTCTATCAGAGTAGGAGCCTTCTTGGGGCCAGCCTTGTGGTTCAGCTCTGCCACTATGCATGCATATAAATCATGCTTGAGAGTTATGGTCCTTATGCTAATGGACTTAGGCAGGCAGTAAAACTGTCTGTCGCCTTCTCGCCCCAGGTAATTTAATAAGGGAGATGGAGCAGTTTTCAGTGCCCCACACAGTCCCCCAGAGTAAAGAGCCAAGATTCCCTCCCCTCTTTTTTCACTATCTGTAAGGGAAAACATCAGCTATACACATGTGCTGAAGTCTTTGCCCCTGATGGATCTACCATCTCTTATGCCATTTGGACCATTTCAATTGAGATCCAGGAAGCTGCAGCATCAAAGAATGGGGAGGTCACTGTAAGATACTTTTACTATTCAGAAGGGCCATCTTTTGGAGGGGCATATCCCCTCCAAAGGCTGTTAACAGATCTAGATGTTGATCCTTCCTACTGACCCATGAGCCTGAATTTCCTTCCTGCCCTGAATTACAGATATTACCTAGTCTGAGTGCCTTTAGTTCCCCTACCCAGCATCTTTCAGGAACATCCAGCATCCACTACAGTTAATGATTATGACCAGTGAAAGGTAGGGTTAAAAGACAAGCTGGTAAATTTGGGACTAAAGGCATCTTAGGGAATCACTTCCAAGAATTCTACAATATTGGAACTAGAAGTAAGTAGTCTTAGAAATGCTCAACAAGTATTTATTAAGCACCTACAGTAAGCAATGACAGCTCCAAATTTATAGTACTCTAATGTTACAAGGTGCTTTCTTCACAGTCATCCTCTGGTAAAAGTATTGTTATTACTATTATAGTAAATGTAGAAATAGACTCAAAGGATGGATAAATGAATGAAGAAACAAAGCACTGTATTAAACACGGGAGATACAAATAGCAAAGCAAAGCTACTCTCACAGAGCTCACATTCTAGTAAAGAGATAAAATACCCAGAAGAGGTTTCAGCATAGTAAAGCAACTTGTTCATGGTCCCACAGATCTTTAGGTTTTATTTGTTTACTTGTTTTTAATTTATTTTTTAAATTTTGAACTTAGATACCAAAAAAATAAATAGAGCATTTCTACATGTCCACACAGAACAAAAAAGAGGATTGTTCATGAAAACATGAATATTTCTATGAAATCATTTCATGCTAATTGTTTTTAAAAGTACCATAAATTAATTTCAAAATTGTTCTGTTTGTCTGCAGAGCACTTTTTAAAAATCAATCAACATAATAAAAGATATCAGATTAAAACAACTCAAAGGTTCCATCTCATATCCTACATATAGTCAAAGCTGACCCCCCAAAAAAGGGAAAATGGTAAATGCTGGTGGGCCTGGGGGAAAACTGGTACATCAGTGCGTTGTTGGTGGAACTATCAACTAGTTAACTAGTTTAGTAATTCTGGAAATCAATTTGAATCTATGGCCAAAAAATTACTAAATAGTGCATATCCATTGACTCTGCTATACTATGTACTCGATCTATTTCCCTAAGAGATCAAGGAAAGAAGAAAAGTCCCCTTATGCATAAAAGTAATTATAATACTTTGTTGTTGTGGTGATAAAGAATTGGAAATTCAGGAGGTATCCAATCAATTGGGAAATGGCTGAACGAGTATTGATATATAAATGTGATGAAATGATAGAAGAAATGATGAAAGGAAGGGTATCAGAGAAGCCTGGGGAAAATTGAGTGAACTGATGCAGAATGAAGTGAACAGAATGAAAAAAAAATTATCCAATAATAATAATAATATAAAGATAAATAGCTTTCAAGGCTAGGACCCTGAACAACACAATGACCAACTATGATTATAGAGTATTTATGAAAAAAGCAGGCTACCCATCTCCTGCTCATGTACTCAAGTACAGAAAGAGACAAACTTTTTATTCAAATGCAAAATATTTTATTCTTATCAAACAAGATTGTCATTTTTCTTAATAGTATTTTATTTTTCCAATTACATATTAAAAAGTATGAAACATGGGTTTTCTTTTTCTGCAAGGGGGTGGGGAGAGAAGGCATTTGCTTTGAAAAAAAATATTTGATTTTTAAAAAATCAATAAGCATTTATTAAGCACTCATTTTGTGCCAACAATATCTTAAGGACTGGACTTTTTTCAAGTCACTAAAACACCCCTTGTATAATAGTGTGAATTATAGCTTTCTTATTTTTCTAGTTAGTTAAAAGTACCTAGTGGTTAAGGACCAGGGCTTAGCTAAGGTTTATATCTCACCTTGACCATTACCACCAGCATACCTAGGTATTTAATAAATGTTTGTTTAAATCAATAAAGAATAGTATTTGGTTTACAAAAATTCAATTTCTATGTAACTTTTCAATAGCTCATCTATCATAATAAAATCTGCATGCTTGTGATTAGCTACTAATTGCTGCTCATAAGGACTTTTTTTTTTTAAGGAATAGTCTTGTTAAATAACCTTAATACTTTTAATAATAGCTCAAAAGCAGGACCTGAGGCTTGTGTTGAGGGTTCAGCTACAAGTCTAATAGAGAATTTGGAAAGGAGAAGAATAGGGGGAGAAAGTAAAGAAGAATTTTTTCCTGAGGCCTTCTCAGCTCAAATGAAAAGGCAACTTAGAAATAACCAATAGCTGAGACCTTGAGCAAGTTAATCATCTCAATCTCACCTTTCCTCATCTGTAGAATGGAGGAAAAAATGCAGAGTATGTACTTCTGTGTGGTTGTGAGGCTCACAAAAAAATAATGGATGGAAAAATGCGATAGCTACTGTTAGTTATTATCATTACTATTATATAAAAGAAAGTGCTACGATACTACCAAGTCCCTCAGTTGAGAAGAAAGATCAAGAATGCAGGAAATAAGAACTGGAAAGCATATTAATCTTGTTATAAATTACTAAAAAGAACTTAAAAATAAATGAATGAAAATATATTTATTTAGGACCTACTATGGGCTAGATGGAGCAATGGATAGTTGGGCATGGAGTCAGAAAGGCTAATCTTCCTGAGTTCAAATCTGGCTGCAGACACTTACTAGCTGTGTGACTCTGGACAAGTCACTTAACCCAGTTTGCCTCAGTTTCCACATCTGTAAAATGAGTTGGAAAAGGAAATGGCAAATCATTCTAGTATCTTTATCAAGAAAACCCCAAAACAGGTCACAAAGACTTTGACACAAGTAAACAACTATTTTCTAAGCACTATTTACAAATATTACTCATTTGATCCTCACAACAATTCTGTGATGAAAATGCTATTATTATCCCTATTTTACAATTGAAGAAGCTAAGGTATCTACTAAGTGTCTGAAGCTGGGTTTTAACTCATTTCAGGCCCAAAGTTCTCTCCACTGAGCCACCAATCACAAAAGAAAAGAGGTCCAGAGATTTTCATATGCATAAGACTCTTAAATAAATGACTGGGACTGGAACCTGGCTTTTTAACTGATATACTAGCATTGATCTCTCCTCCCCAAACAAGTCTGCTCCCTCCATCTCAAAAGAAGTCAGGGCTACCAAGTGGGAGAGCTGAGAAACATGACCCTCCTAGCAAAGCTGAGGCCAGTAAATGGTTTAAGGTTGGAAGGGCTGAATTGTAGTAAGGGAAGATGAGTTTCTAAGTCTGGCACTGTTATAGTAAGCTACCCCACCCATACTCTGGCATAGGAGATCATTAGGCTGCCCACAGAGGAGCAAACCAGTCAAGTCTGAAAAATGGTACAGCTTATACCTTGTAATCAACTGGCAGTGGGATTGGACACACAAGTGGCCACTTGACTTATACCCTGGGATAATGGGGAGAGCTATCTAAAAAAGAAAATAAGGAAGGAAGGAAGGAAGAAGAAAAAAGGAAGGAAGGAAGGAAAGAAGGAGGGAAGGAAGGAAGGAAGGAAGGAAGGAAGGAAGGAAGGAAGGAAGGAAGGAAGGAAGGAAGGAAGGAAGGAAGGAAGGAAGGAAGGAAGGAAGGAAGGAAGGAAGGAAGGAAGGAAGGAAAGGAAGGAAGGAAGGAAGGAAGGAAAAGAAGGAAGGAAGGAAGGAAGGAAGGAAGGAAGGAAGGAAGGAAGGAAGGAAGGAAGGAAGGAAAAGAAGGAAGGAAGGAAGGAAGGAAGGAAAAGAAGGAAGGAAAAGAAGGAAGGAAAAGAAGGAAGGAAGGAAGGAAGGAAAAGAAGGAAGGAAGGAAGGAAAGGAAGGAAGGAAGGAAAGGAAGGAAGGAAAGGAAGGAAGGAAGGAAGGAAGGAAGGAAGGAAGGAAGGAAGGAAGGAAGGAAGGAAGGAAGGAAGGAAGGAAGGAAGGAAGGAAGGAAGGAAGGAAGGAAGGAAGGAAGGAAGGAAGGAAGGAAGGAAGGAAGGAAGGAAGGAAGGAAAGGAAGGAAGGAAGGAAGGAAGGAGAAGGAAGGAAGGAAGAGGAAGGGGGGAGAGAAAAGAAAGAGAGAAAGAGAAAAAGAAAAGAAAAAATTGGTAAAAGTGAAGAATAGGATCCTAATTTTTGCAGAGATAGAATAAGGGCTACTCTTTCTACAACGGAAAAATTGATTGGAAGTGGCCTTCCCACTCCTGTGGGATGCTTTATTGCAGGTTGTGATTATGTTCATTCATATCACATGACTACAATGTAAATACTTTCATGAGGGCATCTCTCATTGAACCCATCTCCCTCAACAGCTTGCAAAATAACATCTACCTAGGTCTAGAAAGGACCCCAGAGGCTGGGTAGTCAGAGATTATAAATTGAAAAGGACCTTTCAAGTCATCTAATCTATTCCCCTAATTTTTCACATAAGGGCATTAAGACTCAGAAAAGTTAAGTTACTGGTCCAAAGTCACACAAGTAGTATCAGAAGTAGAATTTGCACTCTGGTCTTTTGATTCCACTTAGAGCTCTTTCCATTGTACAACACTGCCTCAGCATACTCAACTATTTCTCTTTTTCTGATTATCCATTCACTGTTCTCTATGTGTGTATATCTCTGTGTCTCTCTTTCTTTGTCTTTGTCTCTTTTTCTCTCTTTCTGTTTCTCACTCTCTCCTCTTTTCTGTCTCTCTTTTCTCTTTCTGTGTTTCTCTCTGTCTCTATCTCTCTTCCTTTCCCTCTCTTCCTCTATCTTTCCCTCTTCTTTCCTCTCTCTCTTCTCTTTTCTCTCTCCTCTTTCTCTTTCCCTCCTTCCTTCTCTCTTCCCTCCCTATTTCTCTCTTCATACATATAGATATATATATATGTATACCTTATACCCAGTATATATATGTACATATATACATATACTTATATATACGTGTGTATGTATATGTGTATTATGTGTATTTGTATATATATATATATATATATTACATATACATACATACATATATCTTGTATCTTACCTATTTAAATGTAACAGCTGTTTTGAAGAAATCCCTGCAGGTGGGTGGGGTAGTGTTGTGGACTTCAGAGGGAAAGGAAAACAGCTAAAATCCAAGCTAAGCATTCTGGGCTTTATAATTTGGGCTCATCTTTCTAACCAAGAAGTCATTGCCAAGTGGGTTGGGGCTCAAAACATATTATATTCATATATATTATTTTCTTTAGACTGTGAGCTCCTTGAGACCAGGAGCAATTTTTGCCTTTTTTGGTACCCCCAAGACCTAGCACAATGTCTAATAAATAAAAAAAAATTTTAATAAATGCCCATTCATCATCAGTTTTCAATTCTCATCTAATATGGAACCAGGGATGAAAATTTTTCTAAAGCAGGTAGATACCATTCTCTCAATGCCAAACTGAACATTCAGAGGCTCAGAGCCAAGCATTTGGCCTGTGGTCTTTATTAACACATTTTTCTTCCATTGAAATGATCACAGAATCATAGATTTTAGAGCTGGCAATGTCCTTAGAAGCCACCTGGTTTAATTCTCTCACTTTATAGATAAGGAAACTGAGGCCCAGAGAAATGACTTAGCCAAGATGTCTGTGTCTGTCTGTCTGTCTCTCTCTCTCTTTCTCTTTCTCACACACACACACACACACACACACACACACACAGAGAGAGAGAGAGAGAGAGAGAGAGAGAGAGAGAGAGAGAGAGAGAGAGAGAGAGAGAGACAGAGAGACAGAGATAGAGAGAGACAGAGAGACAGAGAGACAGAGAGACAGAGACAGAGACAGAGACACAGGGACAGAGGTTTTAAGTTATAGAGATGGGATTTGGACCCAAGTCCACTTACTCCATTGGCAAAGTGAATAGATTGCTGGGGCTGGGCTGGAGTCAGAAAAACTCATCTCCTTGAGTTCAAATCTAGCCTCAAACTTAGTAACTGAGTGACACAAAGGTCACTGAACCCTGTTTGTCTCAGTTTCAAACAATTTGTGCTCAGTATTATTTTTCTACTGCCTCTTTTTTCAGTTCAAATCTACATAGATTACATTTTTGGTGGAGTGAAAGATCCTCAACTTGGGAATCAGACCACCCAGAGTTGGGTCCCAGGGTCCATTATTCTCTGTGGAACTCTAAGCAAATTCTATCCCTTCTCCTGCCTGGGTCTCAACTTCTTACTTTATAAAATAAAGGAGCTGGGTTGGATGATACTCTATGAAAGGGCTGGACCTTAGTGAGACTGCCCCCCTCCCCTCCATGGGGAGAATTGCTTTATTTCCATCAGGAATTAAGGCATTCTGACAAGCTTGAGAATCATAGGCTGGGCTGAGCACTTGGGGCTTTTCAAAGGGATGGCAGAGCTTTCTGAATTATGGTCCTGCTGGGCCCTAGGGCAGAGTATAAATTATCCCTCTACAATCCACTCGCCAGTGGGCAGTGTGTGTGAGGGAATCCCCAAGTGGGCCCCGGGCTGCCCAAGTTCCTGCCCAACAGTACACACAGCTCGGAGGGAGGGCAGGGGCGGCCCCAAGTGCTGGGGAAGGGAACTCGGAGGAATGTGTGTGTGTCAGTGTGTGAGTGAGTGTGTGTGTGTCCCGGGAGAGAGGGGAGGGGAGGGTGGGAGCAGCCCCGACAGAGAAGCCTTGTCCTCCTGCTCCGGGGCCAGCTTGTTTTCTTCCCAAGCTATTAATGTCGTTGCAGCTTCAAAAGCCGGCTGACCTTTAAATGCCCAGCCTCCCTCTCCTGCCAAAGGCACGGAAACGGCTTAATGGAAACTCGGCTCATAAATTATCAACCGGGCTCAAACGTCCGCAGCTGTCGGAGCTGCAACAAAGCCGGCCTCATGCCCTCCCCTCCCCCCCAGCTGCTCAGCTGCCACACCTGTGCCCCTGACTACCGCCAGGAGGGGGCAGGGATGAGGAGGACACAGAGAAGTGGACAAGGAGATAGGGACAAAGAAAGAGACGGAGACACAGAAAAAAGAAAAGAAAAGAAAAGGACAGAAAAAAAAAGCGGACAGAGGGAAACTGAGGCGATGGGAAAATTGACAGAGAAGGAAACTTATCCTGAAAGAGAAACGGAGGCAAAGAGGGGAAAAGAATTTGAGAGAAACTAACAGAGAATCCAAAGCGGGGAAGGGGAGTCAGCCAAACAGACAAACGAGAGCGGGGCCCTAAAAGTCTAGATGGAGGGAAACGGCAGCTGGTTGGAGAGCGGGAGAAATTTTCTGTGGAAGGAGTGAAAATCAGCTCAAGCCTTTGTAGTAGACAATTCATCTCTAATCCGCCCCAGCCCCGAGGGTCCTGAGGCCAGGTTTTCATTCCAACCTTGTTGGTCCGGCAAGGAGGTATTCTATCCCCTGTCAGTCACCCAGACGAAGAGAAGTGGAGTCAGACCCATCGATACTGACCTGGGATTGAGCCACACGAAAGCTGCTAGTCTAGCTATCCCCTAGCCTAACTTGCGTCTTATCCAGGGCAACAACTTTGACTGCCCCATCCCTAATGCAACAAAGTCGTGGGGACTAACAGATCAGGTTCAGAAGCTGTCACACAGTCTATCACTTTGTCTGTCTCTCTCTCTGTCTCTCTCTGTCTCTATCTCTGTCTCTGTCTCTCTCTCTTTTTTTCTCTCTTTCTCTCCCTCTCCCTCCTTTCCATCTCTCTGAAGTTGACTAATAATGAACCTCCCTAACCCTCAATGAGGTTGAAATAGGAAGAAATCAATTCAGTTGGAGAGAAATACCCTGAATAAAGACTTAACTCAATTAAATTCAATAATTTATGATTACACTTGAGTTCAGAGGTGTAATATCTTCAGTTTAGGGAGCACTGTCTTTGAAAATCACTTCTACTAATGTGCAAGCCACATTTCTATACTTTACAGTTTTAGAAATATTAAGATGCTAATGACTTGCCCAGGATCATAAGGTGTTTCAGAGGCTAGACTTGAACTCAGGTCTTCCTGACTGTGGACAGTTCTTGCTACCTATTTGGCCATGGTGCTTTTTCTAGGCTGGGATTATAAAAGCAATAAATCAATTAATCAAACTCAATTACCAGGCACTTATCAAGTATCCATACTGTCCTGAGATGGAACCGCTTGATGGTGCTAGGATAGTGTACGAAGGTGGGAGTCAGGAAAACCTGAGTTCAAATCTGACCTCAGATACTAGCTCTGTGATGATGGACAAGTCACTAAACCCTACCTGCCTCAGTTTCCTCATCTGTAAAATGAGCTAGAGAAGGAAATGGCAAACCACTCCAACATCTGCACCAAGAAAACACCAATGAGGTTTTAAACTCTTTTGAGAGAGGACTGAGCAACGAATACTGATAATTGTTCTAGGCACTGAATACAAAGACAAAAATGAAGTGGTTCTTGCCATGAAGGAGGGATCATAGATTTAAAGCCAGTAGGAGGTATTATTAGGTACATATACCCCGATTTTAAAGACATAGAAACTGAGGCTCTGAGAAACATTTATCCCAGACCACAAAGATACTGAGTGACAGGGCTTGGGATTCAGAGCCAGCACTCTTCTCACTATCTTTCTTTTTACCTGCCCCAAAGTACACCAATGTTCCTAGGAGAATCTGAAGTTGGAAACCATGGGGAGATCAAGAATCTGAAGGCAGAGAGGGGAGAATAAAAATTCTTCTGTCCCATGGTCTTCCCCCCCAAACTTTAAATCTCTGTTTTCATATCTTTCCATACAAAGGATGAATGCATACAATAGGCAAGGTTTAAACTTTGTCCCTTTGTCTCAAGTGTGAATATTTCATCTTCTAGGGGTTTTTGTCCCCTCAGGATTTTGAGCCATCATTATGACATACCCAATGTGTCATAATCAAATGAGATAGTACATTAATTTTTACAAACCTTAAGGTGATATATAAATGTTAGCTATTAATCATTATGTGGTTTTTTTTTTAATAAAATACATTACTAGCTACAAGGGAAATTAGATTTTCTGATATTAGCAAAAGGTTTGCATTTGTAAAAATTAATATTTAGAAGACTTTTTTAACATCTCCACATATTGGTCCCAGTCATTGCCTAGCTAGTTCTGTACCCCTATAAGTTTCCTTCTTCATTGGATTACAGGATATAGAACCAAAAGAGATCTCAAAGAGCATCTATCTAGTCTCATCCTTTTGCTTCCCAGATGGGGAAACTGAGGCTGAGATTGGAATGCAGGGCATTCCAAGCCAAGTCCTCTGACTGCAGATTTAACACCCTTCCTTCTCCAGGTTGCCTCTCTGGAGGCAGTGAGCTAATATGGGATCATCTCCACTTCATGCCCTCCTCCCAACTCTCAGTGCACACACCCAAACACACCAGTCTTAGCCCAGAGATTTAATCCAGGCACCTGGAAGAGTAAAGATCAAAGCCATCAACTGAAGCCAGAAAGAGCTAGTAATTGTTATCCCCACCCTTCTCTTCTCCTCTTTTTCCTCCTCCTCCTCTTCCTCCATCTTCTCACCCCCTTTTCCCAACTGGTTGGCAATTTCTGAGAGGGAGCTGGAGAGTGTGCATGAGTTAGAAGGGGAATCACCCAGACTGTGGGAGCAAACTCAACCCTCAGCCATTCTGTCCTAGAGCAAAGGAGAAACCAGGAAGCAGCTCAAGTTACACAGACATAGAGTTGGTTGAGCTCCAACCATGATCTCATTGTGCCTGGGCCATGCTGAATAACTCCTGCTGCTTGTGAAGAAGCAGTTAGCCGCCCAGCCTCCCCACCACCTCCTTTCTGCTGCTCATGCTGTGAGCACAGGTCTTATGATATGGCAGAAGGAGAACAGGGGCTGGAAAACCTACATTTGACCTTCTGGTCCTGCTTCATGCTACTTTGAAGATTCAGACAAGTCAATTGACCTCTCTCAGCCAATTATTAAAAATAAGCCTCTCTTTCAGATCAATGGTATGTACTAAATGAGCAGATCACTTGGCTCTGTAGATTTTCCTATCTTATGAAAATTACAATTCTCATATGGACTAAAGGCTGGTGGGGGAAGATTGGGGAAGGAAGCAATGGCCCATTTCAGGGGCAAAGTGATAAGGATAGCACTTCAAGACCTGCAAAGCACCTGACAGGTGCAGGGCCCCCAGAAGTTTGGCCCAGGTCACCCAGGTGAGAAGGGACTGAGCATACCAGTAGTTAGATCAGAAATATAGAATTAGAACTTCAAAGGCCATCCAGCCCAACCCCCTCATTTTTACAGATGAAGAAACTGAGATACAACTTGCTTAAGGCTGTACAAGGAGTGAGTTTTAGAGGTGGTTTCAGAGTCAATGCTCTTTCTATTTTTCTAGTGACTGCTGGGGGGAGGGTGATTGGTTACAGAAGATGGGAACAGCATAAATAAGCAAAAGTAGGAAATAATTTTTAACTGACCTGGCATGAAGTCAAGGGGAAAACAAAGGCCAGGGAAGCTCTGAAGGGGAGCTGTCTAGAGGGTGGGGAATGATGGATTCAGTTTTAGACTGGTAATAAAGGTGGAAGAAGGAGCAGACACCCATAATCTTTGAGGGTAATGGGGCAATGAAGACTCTACCCTATATGTCTTTTTCTGACTGTCATTATGTAGCCTTTAAGTCTGCCCATACTTTGCCCCATTACCTAGTCCTGGAGATATGCCTAGTCTGGTTTAGTAAAAACACATAGAATGACAGAACTCCAAGCTATTGGAATTAGGAGATCAACTAGCCTAACCTCTCACCTTATTAAACAGGTGAGGAAACATTTACCCAAGAGCACACAAGAAGTCAATGGTGACAGTGCAAGAACTGGGGTGTCTCTACTTGTCCAATGTTTTTTCCATCACACCACAAAATAACACTATCTGGCTTCTGTAACAGAGGCCCCGGATGGTAGAAAGCGCATTATCAGGGAGATGCTCTGGATGGTAGAAAGTGCATTATCAGGGAGATGCTCTGGATGGTAGAAAGTGCATTATCAGGGAGATGCTCTGGATGGTAGAAAGCGCATTATCAGGGAGATGCTCTGGATGGTAGAAAGCGCATTATCAGGGAGATGCTCTGGATGGTAGAAAGCGCATTATCAGGGAGATGCTCTGGATGGTAGAAAGCGCATTATCAGGGAGATGCTCTGGATGGTAGAAAGCGCATTATCAGGGAGATGCTCTGTTTTCCAAATCAGTCCCTTCTGGGGAGGAAAAAAAAAGATTTCAGCTGCTAAGGAGATGGATCACTTGGGATGGGAACAAGGAACAGAAATGAAGTCTGCCTGTCCTTCTGCCTGCCTTATAGTCCCAGTGAGTGAACAAGAAAACATCTATGGAGGGGAAAGGGAACAAGACCCTCCCTCTCCTCCTCCCTCTACTTGGGCGAGCCAGGATATACCATCAGAAATTCCACTCGAAAATGTCTGCCCTAGCTCAAACAACAGATGGGATTGTTTAAGTGTCCCTTAGAGCAGAAGTCTCAGAGATTCCCACCAACACTTACCCTCCTTGGAGATTGTGTCTGCAAAAAAGCTCATCCTCTCTATAGTCAGGGAAATGTAGAGGCAAGCACCAAGGTGCCCAGTTGACATACAAGACACATATCTATCTATCTATTCATATACCAATATTCTTCTTGCATATCAATCACCAAGTATTAAGTGCCTACTATGGGCACACTCATCACAAATATTTGTAATCTATAAAAATAATAGCAGATTAGCATTTACATAAGGCTTTAAAATGTGCCAGATATATCTACTTTATCACATGTGGTCTCCTCAGTAACCTCTTAAGGTAGTTGCTATTACCCCCTATTTTACAGATGAAAGGCTGAGGCTGAGAGTGTGAAGTTGTTTTCTTGTCCATAACTAGTATTTGAGGCATGATTTAACTCCCAAATCCAGCCACTTGGCTGCTCACTAATTTGAATATGTATCTATCCAACTACACTCAAACTCATTCTCACAAAGACAGTCTTGTGTACACACCAAGATATCAAGACTCAGAGTTTAATGAGGAGCAAATAGCACCTTCTGGGAAGAGGGGTATTCAGCAGAATAGGAAGGAGGACTCACAGCTGCCCCACTGCCCTATGAGGCACTGCTGTGAATTTGCCCCTTCCTGGAACACCCCATCCACCTCTACTCTCTCCATTTTTTTTTTCCCCCCTGAGGCTGGGGTTAAGTGACTTGCCCAGGGTCACACAACTAGGAAGTGTTAAGTCTCTGAGATCAAATTTGAACTCGGGTCCTCCTGAATTCAGGGCTGGTGCTCTATCCACTGCGCCACCTAGCTGCCCTACTCTCTCCATTTTCTAACTCCTCCTTCCCCAAAACTAAATCAGCTATATCTGTTTATATCATATCTTCTTAGAACATGAGACCATTTCTCTCTCTCTCTCTCTCTCTCTCTCTCTCTCTCTCTCTCTCTCTCTCTCTCTCTCTCTCTCTCTCTCTCACACACACACACACACACACACACACACACTTGGCTGGCAAACACTATTTATTTTTTATTGGTATCCCCAGCACCTAGCATGTGCCTTGTACCTAGTAGGTTTTTCATAATGTTCTTTGGGTGGATATTGAATAAACCAATCTTATAAGGCTCCTATCCTAAACCCAGGTTTGTGGCAAAGTTGGGAAAGGCCCAATAATCCCTCTTATCTTTTCCCATCTGTGCACAAAAGGCTTTTTATGACTTATGCTAAAGTCAGACTGACCTGACTATAATAACGAGAACCAGGAAGTAGAGCACTAGGACCTCAAGGACTTCCTGGATCCAAAACACACACCCACACCCTCTTTTTGTTGTTCTCAAGGGTTCAGTGTTCAATGGGCTCTGTACATGGTATCCAAAAGCCTTTGAGGAAAAGCTATTGAGGACCCCTTCACTGGAGAAATGGGAGCCCCACTATTTTTTTTTTGTTATGAATAACAGTGTTTTTATTTACATACAAAATTTTCTGCTCTTATAAAAATATAAGTTTGATTACAGAAAATAAAGACTTTTAATATTTCCTATCATCATTTCTTAGGATGTAAATATCTTTTTTTAAAATAAATTTTGACAGTATATATGCATGAGTAATTTTTTATAACATTATCCCTTGTATTCATTTTTCCAAATTATCCCCTCCCTCCCTCTACTCCCTCCCCTTGATGACAGGCAATCCCATACATACATTTTACATGTGTTACAATATGATCTAGATATAATATATGTGTGTAAATCCCATTTTCTTGTGGCACATTAATTATTAGATTCTGAAGGTATAAGTAACCTGGGTAGATAGACAGTAGTGCTAACAATTTACATTCACTTCCCAGTGTTCCTTCTCTGGGTGTAGCTGATTCTGTCCATCATTGATCAACTGGGAGTGAGTTGGTTTTTCTTTATGTTGAAGGTATCCACTTCCATCAGAATACATCCTCATACAGTATTGTTGTTGAAGTGTATAATGATCTCCTGGTTCTGCTCATTTCACTCAGCATCAGTTGATGTAAGTCTCTCCAAGCCTCTCTGTATTCCTCCTGCTGGTCATTTCTTACAGAGCAATAATATTTCATAACCTTCATATACCATAATTTACCCAACCATTCTCCAATCTTCCAGTTTCTAGCCACTATGAAAAGAGCTGCCACAAACATTTTGGCACATACCGGTCCCTTTCCCCTCCTCAGTATTTCTTTGGGATATAAGCCCAATAGCAGCAAGAGCCCCACTATTTTTGACCAGCAGGGAAATAGCATCAGGGTAGCCAAGAGGAAAGTATATTGATCTTACCTGAACAAGGAGGAAGGCTGTTTGGAAGAGGTCACCCAAGCTCCAGCTTTCTATCTATCTCTGTTGCCTCAGGCCTCAATTTACCCCTCTGTAAAATAGGTAGAAGCAATACCCTGACCTATCCTCCATCTTCCAGGAATGTCAATGAAAGGAAAGGTGAAGATTGCATCAAAATTACAGAAATAAGGATTTGTCTTTGGGGGACAAATCTTAATGTGTGTGGTGGAGTTGGGGAGAGGGAGACAGAAAGCTAGGAAGAAGAAGGCTCATGGATCATTGAATGATCCTAAGTTTAGAGTTGTAAGTGACCCCAGAAGTCATTTAGTTCAGTCCCTTCATTTTATAGATGAGGAAATTGAGATGCAGAGAGTGACTTATAAGTTGTCCAAGATCATACAATAAATAACTGAGATAGGATTTGGATGGTACATCTCCAAAACATATCCATAATGCTGCCATCCTCTTTTCTCAACTCAGTAGGAAAGTCATTAAGACAAATTTAGGGAGCAGCTAGATGGCATAATTCATAGAGCACCAGCCCTGAGTTCAAATCTGGTCTCAGACACCTAATTGCCTGTCCAAACAAAACAAATCAAGACAAATTTATCCTCTATGTCCCTATAATCCAACAATGAACTCCACACAATTGGGTCGTTTCACTCAACCCCTTATTTATGTTTGTGATGGTGTGTAGAAGTAATATATAGTTTTTATTTTTATTGTATCTGGGTTTTTTATTTTTATCATAGCTTTTTATTTTTCAAAATACATGCAAAGATAGTTTTCAATATATTTATTGTATTTTACCTTTACTTATGCTAACTTCAGATACTAACAATAAACATGTGAAGTAAATGCTACAGCTTGTATTGTCTCCATTCTGCAGATGAGGAAACTGAGGCACAGAGAAGTTAAAGTGATTTGCCAAGATTGATACAACTAACAAACTGTCAGACACAGGATTCAAACCCAGGTGTCTCCTGACTACAGGTCTAACAAGCTTCCCACTACACTATGCTTACTTTTGTTGCTGTTGTTCAGTCGTGTCAGTCATGTCCAACTCTTCATGACCCCTTTTGGAGTTTTCTTGGCAAAGATGTCAGAGAAGTTTGTCATTTCCTTCTCCGGTTCATTTTACAGAAGAAAAGATGGAGGCAAAGAGAACTAATGCCTTGCCTAGGATACCATATGGCTAGCAGGTTTCTGGAGCTGAATTTGAATTCAGGTCTTCCTGATTCCAGGTCTGGTGCTCTATCCACTGTACTACCAAGCTGCCTCTCCAATTCTGACTGATGCATAAGCTGGATTTAAGTGAGGCAGATTTTGCACAGTCATCAGCCTCTTTCTCTCTCTTCCAAAGTCATCTAAGTCCAGTAGCAAGAGAAAAGTCAAGATGACTGACAATAAATGGCTTGGGATGCGGTGGATGATCGTGGCATTTTTGATGTCTGACTAAGCTCTAAGTGTTACATAGCACCTGCTTCAGCCTCCTTCATGGCCCATTGGACCAAATTGCCTAGATGTCTTACATTTTAAGGGGGGGAAAAGAGTGATCATGATAAGAGAGTCAGCTTCCCACACTAGTTCTAAGAGCCCAGAGTTTTTGTCAATAACCATGTACCTCAGCATGGACACTACTCATGTGTATAGCATTTCTTTGTCATGTGTGTGTGTGTGTGTGTGTGTGTGTGTGTGTGTTTCTGTGTCTCTCCCCAGCGTTATTTTGGACATGGCTCCAGGAAGAATGAAGAAAGTCAGTAGTAGGATGGGGAGGTGAGGGAGTGTTAGAAGGACCCAGGGATGAATTCAATTCAACCAAGAGAAGGTTAAGCTATAAAGCAAGAGTTACTGAGGCTACACTTTCCATACCCTCTAAATTTGGCACCCTGAAACAAAACCCTGGGTACAATCAATTTGTCAGTGAAAGCATTGACTATGAGCCAGGTACTGTACTAAGTGTTGAAGATAAAAAAAAAAAAAACGAGGAAAACAGATGCTGATCTCAAGAAGCTTACATTATAATGGGAGAAACAACTTGTAAATAACTAGGTATCTACAAGATCCCTGATCTCAGAAGGAAGGTACTAGACAGCTGAAGGGACTGGGAAAGGGCTCCTGCAGGTGGTGGGATTTAAACTGAGTCTTGAAGAAAGTCAAGGGAATCAAGAGGTAGAGATGAGCAGAAAGAGCATTCCAAGTCACAGTTCTGTACTGCATATTTAATTTACTACCATTGTATATCTTTCTTCCATGTTTTCTTTAAAATTGTTACTAATGAATACAAAAATTAAATGAAAAATGGAATAATGTAAATTCTATAATTTTCCATCTCTTGGTTTGTCTCCCCGTTAGACTACAATATCCTTGAAGGGAGGGGCCATTCGTATTATCAATCAATTTTCAATCAATCATCTGCCTATGAAACACCGGCAACACATTTTAAATCCTAGATTAGTTAGGACCACAGGCTACTTTATAAACTCTTGGATTGCTGTCCCCTGCTTCCCATCCCCCACCGTAGATTCTGATCCCCAGAAGGTATTCAATAAATAATCACCAGACAAAGAGCCTGCTTAAATTGGCCTGGATGTCAAATGTCTAGCAGAAGGGATTAGTCCAAATGCGCTAAGGGACCATTACAGTTCCTCTTCTTGCTTGGAATATTAACTCCTTCCACAGAGTCAGGGTGAGTGGATATTGAATAACAATAATGGTATGTTGGGAAATGCAATGTATTTGGAGTAAGAGGATCTGGGTTTGAAACTTGGCTTTGTGACCTATGTAATCCTGGACAAGTGACAAGATCTCTTTGGGTTTCAGTTTATTCAACCCATTCATTCATCAATCAGCAAGTACTTATTAAACACCTACTATGAGCCAACCACAGGGAAATACAAAGAAAAAATGGAAGAGCTTATATTTTGTCTTGTATAAAATAAGAGGTCTCACTAAGGTCTCATTTCTCTGATTTTCTACATCTCAAAGATGGCTACAGCCTCACTGGAGGCTGAAAAGGTGGGACACAGATTGGTACAAGGAAGAACACCCAGAGAAAGAACCAAAAACAGCAGAGTTAGGAGAACAGACTCCAACTTAACATCTTGGGATGCTTAAAGATGTTTTAAAAATAAAGGAAGATGCCTGAGAAAATCAACATGTGAAAATAGCTTTTTGTTTTTATTTTTCCTATTTCCTGCCAGGAAGAAAAAGAAGAGATCCTACTAGAAATCAGGCTCCAATTTCTTGCAGTCATAGCTGAGACTGGTCCCCTGCCCACTCTGCTCTCCTTCTCCATACCTCTCCAATTCCTTTGACTCCCAGGCTGGGCAACTTTTCCTTTCATAGTGCCAAGCAAAGGTGTTCAGGAAACAAATTTGTTGCAAACATAGGAATGAGATGATTTGACTTATTTTTCTCAGGGGACCTTTCTACCAAGAGAGGCTAAACTAAAGGGTCTGAATCCTTAAGAGGGAAGTTTGAAAAACAACAACAAAAACCTCAGCAGGATTACAGAGACAGGCAAATCCAGATGCTGCTGGCAACACTCCCACTGCCACATCTCAGCAAGTGGATCAGAGAGCATGGAAAGAGGAGGGGCTGGCAACAGAGCCGATCTGACCCATGCCACGTGGTGTTTGCTGGAGCCTGTGATCCTGTGTGTGTGTACGTGGACCCCTCACTTTGCTGCTATCTCTTTTTACCTGCTGTGCTTGGAGGAGATAAAGAAAAAGGGAATGAGAGAAATTGAAACTCATCAAGACCCAACTTCCACATTTGGAAACATCTGTCAGAACTGTGGAAAAAAAAAAAACAGACTAACTTCATTAGTCATTTAAGAACACAAAAATAGATCACAAGGGGAAAAAAAAAACCATCCTCTCCCATGAGGGATTGCTCACTGTCCATCACTTTGTTTGTGTTAATGTGTTCCCATCTGTACACAGGGGCTTGTGTCTGCCTGTGCCTGTGTTTAACACAAACGTACACCTCCCAGAGAACGCCAGGAAATCAACTCTCTGCTGGGTCAGAAAGTGGGGCCCAAAGGAGAAATAGCCCTTCTCTATGGAACATAAGTGATATTTCTCTCCATCAGAGAATAAACAAGCATTAGGAAAAGAAGGAAAACTGAGGCAGGCGGGAAATAAAAGAATACACCATTTGGAGTCAGTGAGAATGTGGATTTAAATTTCAATTTTGCTATTTAAGTGTTTCCTTTCTGATCTTCACTAAATTACTTAGATTCTCTGGGTCTTTTTCCTCATCTGTAAAATGAAAAGAATTGGACTAGATTAGAGATTCTTAAACTAGATCCCCAAGAGGTCCATAGATACAATTTCAGGGTATTTATGAACTTTGATGAGAAAAAGATTTTCATCTTTATTTTTACCTCAAACTGAGATGTAGTTCACATATTGAAAATGATGACTCATACCTGATTTGTCAGGACTATGCATGATTATGAAAGGGGGCCCACGGGCTTCCCCAGACTGCCAAGGGAATCTATCACGCAAAAAAGGGGAAGAATCCCTGGATTGGATGAGCTTTAAAGTCCCTTCCAGTTCTAAATCCTAAAATCCTAATAAAGACCAAAAATACTTAAGGTTCCTCAGGCTGTGGTTGCACTAAGAAACTGATTCCCAGTTTCCTGTTGGAATCACCAGAATTTAAGGTGGGAGGGAAGATTATGGTGAGTTAGAGTTTATGTGTGGTTCTATTTCTGACACTCTCACACATGTGCAAGCAAATGAAGCCTTGATTGTAAGACAGAACTTAAACAGAAGCCTTTCCAAGTGTTATCAAAACCAGCCAATCTGGCTAAGATGACAGGAACAAATAATGATGAATGTTGGAGGGGTTGTGGGAAAACTGGGACACTGATGCATTGTTGGTGGAGTTGTGAAAGAATCCAGCCATTCTGGAGAGCAATCTGGAATTATGCCCAAAAAGTTATCAAAATGTGCATACCCTTTGACCCAGCCATACTACTACTGGGCTTATATCCCAAGGAAATACTAAAGAAGGGAAAGGGACCTGTATGTGCCAAAATGTTTGTGGCAGCCCTTTTCATAGTGGCTAGAAACTGGAAAATGAATGGATGTCCATCAGTTGGAGAATGGTTGGGTAAATTATGGCATATGAAGGTTATGGAATATTATTGTTCTGTAAGAAATGACCAACAGGAGAAATACAGAGAGGCTTGGAGAGACTTACATCAACTGATGCTAAGTGAAATGAATAGAACCAGAAGATTGCTGTACACTTCAACAATGATACTGTATGAAGATGTATTCTGATGGAAGTGGATATCATCAACATAGAGAAGAGCTAATCCAATTCCAATTGATCAATGATGGACAGAATCAGCTACATCCAGAAAAGGAACACTGGGAAATGAGTGTAAACTGTTATTTTTACCTTCTGAATCCAATTCTTCCTGTGCAACAAGAAATGTTCTACACACATATATTGTATCTAGAATATATTGTAATATATTTAACATGTATAAGACTGCTTGCCATCTGGGGGAGGGGGTTGGGGGAAGAAGGGGAAAAATCTGAACAGAAGTAAATGCAAGGGATAATGTTATAAAAAATTACCCATGCATATGTACTGTCAAAAAAAAGTTATAATTATAAAATAAAATAAAAATAAAAAAAAAAACCAGCCAATCTGAGAGGAAGCCTCCAGAAGCTCTCCTGGGGATGGAGGGGTATTCCCAGAAGGCCAGGACGCTGTGTTTTCTCAGCACCTCTGAAGGCAGGTGCACAGTTAAAATACACTGAACAAAAATAAATACATGAAATGCACTGAACATAACTTCCCAGAGTCTCCCACCTTCTAGAACCCATCGACAATCTAAAGCCTGCCTTCAGTACTTCTACCCCCTGCTGGGTGGTAGTTCCAAGTGGATTTGACAAGGACAGAAAGTGGCTATTCCTTGGAAATCACTGACCTTCTGAGACAATTTTAAATACTTTATTGCTAAGAAATTAATCTGCCATGGAGCTTTCAGGGAAAGATGAGAAGAGGGTAGGGAGACCCTGGGATAGCCCAATCAAAAATACACATGGGGTACAGCGAGGTGGTATAGCCAATGTAGTGTAGCTCTGGCCCTGAGTTCAAATCTGGATTCAGACACTTGACACTTACTAGTTGTGTGACCCTGAGTAAGTCCCCTAATTAACCCCAATTGCCTCACATACTAAAAAGTACAACCAAAATTGACACAAAGAAATAGACTCATATAGAGAAACACAAGGGATGGGAAGCACACCTAGATATGCATACATGTAAAATACCTGAAAATCTGTTCTCTTTTATTTTATTCTGTACTTAGCAGACTCTAAAGAAAATGATTATTTTCTGAGGAGGGATGGAGGAGGAAAGGTTGTGAAGAAGTGGGGGAGATATACATTGGTCAACAAGAGACAACTTAGGGAAAATGAAAGAAGAGTAAGAGACCCAGAATCCAAACCCCAGCTTTGCCACTAACTAGTTTTTTGGTTCTGGGAAAATCAGATAATCTAAGTAAAGTACTTTGCTAGCCATGATTATAATTATGTAAACAAAAGGATCTATAAATGTAGTAACAGGTATATATGCCATTTCACAGGGGGGAAAAAGTGAGCTGATGGGACAGCTGCCTTCCCTCTATTGTTGATCACTGTTCCTTTAAGAGTTATGGATTTGGAAGGGGTCCTCAGAGCCTCCCCTTTACAATCCTTATTTTCAAAAGGACTTCCAATGATGGAAAATCTTTGCCTGTCTTTAGGACCGCTAGATGGCTCAGCTGATAAGAGCTCTGAGCCTGGAGTCAAGACCTGAATTCAAATCCAGCCTCAAGTATTTATTAGCTGTGTAATCCTGGGTCTTAACCCCATAGCAAACCTCTACAGGATCTTTGCCAAGAAAACTTCATGGACAGTATGTCTGATCCACAGGGATCACAAAGAATGGGACACAACTGAACAATTGAACAGTAATATGCGGGTCATCCAGAGCAGTCCATTTTCTTATTTCTACCTTCTCCTCCAAATTCAACCTTCCAAGGCCAAGAAGGAGGAGCCTAATCCTCTTGACGACCCTTTAAATACTTAAAGATATCTAACACATCCCCTCCCTTCCAAATCTTCTCAGACTAAATTTCCCAGGAAGCTGTTCATAGACGTTTATGAATTATGTGACCCCAAGTCACCTAATTGTTCTCAGCTTCGGGTTCCTCATCTATAAAATGGGAGTAATAACACCTACCTCACAGAGTATCAAAAGAGATAATATATTTTTAAAGTCCTATGTAAATCTTAAAGGGCTTTATAAATGCTAGTCATCATTCTATCAGTAAGAGAAAAGAAAAATAGGAAGCAATATTTAGCAAGGAACTTCTCTCAAAGCTACCACTCACAATATCACAATGTGGCTTCCAGAATACCTCTTCAAAAATGTCATTTCTTTCCTATAATTGAGAATCCTATTTCAGCCGGCAGTAGGGAGCAAGGCTCAAAATCAAATTAGCTGGCAGCTGGTTAGCTCAGTTCATGCAGCCCGTGCTGGCAACAGCAGACCAAGAAGAAATAGGGTAGGTTGGAGGGGGGAGGGACTTCATGGTTACCCAGAGAGAAAACTCCCTCTGAGGCCACACAGAAGGGTCTATTTATTTTTTTAAAGAATTCAGATGAGACCACTGACAGCCCTTCCCCCAGAAGGCAAAGGGCCTCCTCTTATCTATCTAATTCCACCATCTCCCCAGCAACCAACCCAGAGTCCATTTAAATTCTCAACTTCTAAACAGTTCTCAAGACAAGTCCTCACCCCTGATGAACTGTAAAATAAGCAAGTCTTCAATGAAGAGTTTTTCAGCCTTTAGGAGCCTTATTCCTAAACAGCCCTGGTCTCTATTTCCTTATCTGTAAAACAAGGGTAATAATCCTTATATCCCCAACCTTACAAGCTTGCACTTAGTATATCTTAGAAGAACTTCTGATAAATGTAAGGTCAGCCAATCTATTACCATCTCTCCTCTTGCCCTATATCTCCAATACCCTGCAGAGAGAGATTCTTAACCCTCGGGGATAAGAAGAGATATGAGAAGTAGAAAGGAAGTTTTCCTGTTCTGGATAACTGGAAGTAACTTTCTCCAAAGGGGAGGAAATCCAGGAGTGCTTGGTTCCTCTCTCAGCCCAGGTCAACTCTTGCCACTCACATCCTGGATGGGTTTGTAGATAAAGGATTTCCAGGGACAGGAAGGAAGCAATAAATACAGACAGGGAACAAAGATATCCCAGGGATGATTAGCCAGTTTTTTAATTCTCCAGGCAAATTTCTTTTGTAAGAAAGGCCAAGTTCCCCATGACTGGAGTCCAAGAAGAAGCTTAATGATTGCTTTCAGAGAAACTTGCAAACTGTACATGGAAAAGTACTATTCTTTTATTTTGCAAAGGGGGGAACTGAGGCCATCAGGACTCACCAATTAATCTGGTTCAGTTTTTCTTGGAGTCATGTTTTGCCTTCGAGAAAAACTAGAAGGCAAAACGTGACTCCATGCTCAACCTGTGGGTTCCTTACTAATTTGAAAGTCAGACACTAGCTGTAAAGCCTTTCCCAAACCCTGTAGGGGTTGAGAACAAAATCATTCTCCCTCCCAGCACAAGTTGAACAGAGTTTTGCCCTAGGTGAAAACACTTCTAAATACAGATTAACAAAAGAAAAATTGAGAAGAAAACTTAACAATTAATTTTTATAATGTACAGGACACTTCTCTTAATGCTAGCAATGCCAAGATAAGGTCACTCCCCTCAGGAGCTTCTAATCCAATGAAGAAGGATCTATGGCAAGTATAAACGTCAGTACAAAAATACAATACATCTTTTCCTTTTTGATCTGATTTTTTTTTTGTGCAGCGTGATAATTGTAGAAATGTGTATAGAAGAATTGCACATGTTTAACATATATTGGATTACTTTCCATGTAAGGTAAGGGATGAGAGGAAGGGAAAGAAAAAATTTGAAACACAAGGTTTTGCAAGGATGAAATGTTGAAAATTATCTCTGTTTATGTTTTTAAAATAAAAAAGTACAATACTACAAAATGGTAAGAGATTAAAGGCAAAGGAGAAATCTAAATAAAGTGAAGAGACAAACTTATGTAGTGATTAAGACATGGGATTTTTAGATTTAGGAAGATGCATTAAAATTCTACTTGTGGTACTCTATGCAAAACTTGATGGTCTCTAAGTTCCATTCCAATGCTAAATTTATGATCCTATGAGTTTATAAATGCTCTGAGAAAATGTGAGGAGGGAGAGTGAATTTTCAGTCCAGGAAGAGGGAAGAATGAGATTTTTTTTTTAATTTATTTATTTATAATTTTTTTCACAGTATATATGCATGAGTAATTTTTTAAATAATATTATCCCTTGTATTCATTTTTCCAAATTATCCCTTCCCTCCCTCTACTCCCTCCCCTTGATGACAGGCAATCCCATACATTTTACATATGTTACAATATAACCTAGATACAATATATGTGTGTAAATACCATTTTCTTGTTGCACATTAAGTATTAGATTCCAAAGGTATAAGTAACCTGGGTAGATAGACAGTAGTTCTAACAGTTTACATTCACTTCCCAGTGTTCCTTCTCTGGGTGTAGTTGTTTCTGTCCATCATTGATCAACTGGAAGTGAGTTGGATCTTCTCCATGTTGAAGATATCCACTTCCATCAGAATACATCTTCATACAACATTGAAGTGTACAGCCATCTTCTGGTTCTGTTCATTTCACTCAGCATCAGTTGATGTAATTCACTCCAAGCCTCTCTGTATTCATCCTGCTGGTCATTTCTTACAGAGCAATAATATTCCATAACCTTCATATACCATAATTTATCCAACCATTCTCCAATTGATGGACATCCATTCAACTTCCAGCTTCTAGCCACTACGAAAAGAGCTGCCACAAACATTTTGGCACATACAGGTCCCTTTCCCCTCCTCAGTATTTCTTTGGGATATAAGCCCAATAGCAGCACTGTTGGACCAAAGGATATGCACAGTTTGATACCTTTTTGGGCATAATTCCAGATTGCCCTTCAGAATGGCTGGATTCTTTCACAACTCCACCAACAATGTATTAGTGTCCCAGTTTTCCCACATCCCCTCCAACATTCATCATTATTTGTTCCTGTCATCTTAGCCAATCTGACAGGTGTGTAGTGGTAAGAACGAGATATTTTTAAAGGGAAATTGAGTAAGATTTTTTTTTGGGGGGGAGGAAATAGTACCTAAGCTAGTCCCTGAGAGAAGTGAAGATGTCAAGAGATAAAGGCAAGGAAAGAGAATATTCTAAGAATGGGGAATGGAGTAAGCAGAAGTTGACAGAAATGGAAGGGAGGGCAGGAAAATGCCTCTTTTTTTCTCTTAATAGATTTTTATTTTCCCAAATACATGCAAATGATAGTTTTCAACATTCACTTTTGCAAAACCTTGAATTCCAAATTTTTATCCTTTCTCTTCTCCCTCCTATCCTTGACAGCAAGCAATCTGATATAGGTTAAACATGAAATGCCCATATTCTTTGACCCAAAGATTTTGCTTCCAGGAAAAAGAATAGTGACTAAAGGGAAGGTCCGCTATCCACCAAAATATTTATTCACACTTTTTGTAGTAGCAAACATTTGAGAACAACATATATGCCTATTGATTGGGGAAGAGATAAGCAAATAGTGATACATGAATTTTATGGAATATCATTGTGTTATAAGACATTATGAATATGGTAACTAAAGAAAAGCATAGGAGGCCTTATATTAACTGATGTTTAGTAAGATAAGAAGCAGATTCAGGAAAACAACAGACATAACAACAACCACAACATTGTAGATCAGGAATTCTTAATCTGAGGCCCATGTACCCGCTTTGGATAGAGAGAGGGCTGTAAACTTGGTTGGGAAAAGATTATATCTTTATTTCCATATAATTGGCTTCATTTGTAATCCTATGCATTTTAGTTTACATATTTAAAAATCCTATTCAGAGAAAAATTCCATAGACTTTACCAGCTGCCCAAGGGGATCATGACATAGAAAAGGATAAGAACCCCGTCTTTAAAGGAAAGAACAATAATAAAACAATCAAACTGTGCATTATGAAATTAATCATAATGATAATAATAATAGCTAGCATTTACATAGTGTTTTACAAATATTATCTCATGAAATCTATTCTTCCTCCAGATGGACTTTATTGTGGATTGTATATTGAAGCATAGTTTCTTTTAGCTGTGGTTTATTTGGGAATTTGTTTTGAATGACTATGTGTCTGTAGTGGATTTTATTTTTCTTGCCTTCTCAAAGAGTACAGAGGGAGAGAGAGAATTAAACACTGAAAATAAAATTGAATTTTAAAATATTATTTAATCTCACCCTCACAAAAACTCCAAGAAGTAGGTATTATTATTATTCCATTTTACAGAGGAGGAAACTGAGGCAGGGAGATAAGTGACTTGCCTAGTCAGTTAGCTAATAAGTATCTGAGGCCAAATTTGAACTTAGTTCTTCCTGATTCCAGGTCCAGCTCTTTCTCCTCCATACCATTTAGTCTATCCCCCAAAAAAGATACAGAAAATGATACTGCCCATGCCCATTTCTCTTTGTCAAACTAGAGAATCATAGATGTGGAATACATTAGTCTTTTTAAATATATTGGTTACTTTTGAAGCTTTTTTCCTTGTTTCTTTTATTTCTTTCTTTTAAAGAAAAGCTCCTTATTATAAGGAATGGTTTTCTGGTAGAGGGTAGGAGAAGAATACAGTGGGAAGTGTAAATGATGAAGATATAATTTTTTTAAGAATAGAAAGAAGAAAGACTATAGGAACTAAGTGTGGATCACAACATAGCAATTTCACTTCTTTTGTTGTTGTTTGCTTGAATTTTTTCTCATTTTTTCCTTTTTCATCTGATTCTTCCTGTGCAGCAAGATAATTGCATAAATACATATGTTTATATTGGATTTACATATATTTTTACCATGTTTAACATATATTGGATTACTTGCCATCTAGGAGAGGAGATAGGGAAAGGGAATGGAAATTTGGAACACAAGGTTTTGCAAGGGTCAATGGTGAAAAATTATCCTTGCATATGTTTTGAAAATAAAAATCTTCAATAAAAACATTTTTAAAAAGAATGGAAAGCAGAATAGTCCAATTTGTTCGATTATAGAATTCATAAAGGGGAATAATGTGAAGTCAGTCTGGAAAAGTAGGTTAACCACTGGGAAATGAATGTGGACTACTTGCATTTTTGTTTTTCTTCCCAGGTTATTTTTACCTTCTGAATCTGATGTTTCTTGTGCAATTTAAGATATACTTTAACATGTCTAACATGTATGAGACTGCCTGCCATTTAGGGGAGAGGGTGAAGGAAAGAAAATTGGAATAGAAGTGACTGTCGGACAATGTTGAAAAATTACCCATGCATATGTTCTATCAATAAAAAGCTATAAGAAAAAAAAAAAAAAGAAAAGTAGGTTAACCATCTGAAGAGCCATAAATTCCAAGGTAAGAAGTTTATATTTTTGTCCTAGAAGAAATAGGGAGCTACTACAGGTTTCTGAGTAAGGGAGAAAAGAGTCTCAGATATGTGCTTTCAGAATATTATAAAACAGTTATGTTAAAGGATGAACAGAGAAAATAAAGATTAGAAAAGAAGGCCATTATAATAATCTGGGGAAAGAAAAATAAAAGCATTTAATAGAGTATTTTTAATTTAAAAAAACACATAGAGAAAGGAGAGGGAAAAGAGGAGAAAGACCTTTCCTAGTCTGCCCTCCCTAGAAAAGATCAGTATTCCTAACAGCTGTTCCCCTCTCTCAGTCATCACCATTATAACCGTAAC
Source organism: Sminthopsis crassicaudata (assembly GCF_048593235.1). NCBI lineage: Eukaryota > Metazoa > Chordata > Mammalia > Dasyuromorphia > Dasyuridae > Sminthopsis > Sminthopsis crassicaudata. The sequence goes on from NC_133620.1 coordinate 364,824,149, forward strand.
CCTAATCCTTCTTAGGCAGGTTCTCTTATGTAATCTTCTGGAATACATAGAATGTTTGGTGTCCTTGGGAAAAGCCCCCAGGGAGAACGAGACTGTGGAATAAGTGGGTGAGATCCAGGTTTCAATTTAAAAAGAATTTCTAGATGAAGAAATGAATTGAATCATCATTTCCCCTCCTAAGTCATTAATTTCTCTGAAGAATATCCAGACAAATTGTGGTACATGAATATAATGAAATATTACTGTGCTAAAAGAAACAATAAATATAGCAAAATTGTATTAGATTTAAGAGGCTGAGGACCTGACTCCAAAAATTCCTTAAAAGTATATGATCTTGCAGAAGTCCTTTCACTTCCGGATTTCAAATTTGCTCATCTAAAATGAGTAACTATCTCCCAGGGACCATATGCCTGTACTGTCCATGGAGTTTTCTTGCCAAAGATACTGAAGTGTTCTTGACATTTCCTTCTCCAGTGGATTAAGGTAAACAGAGATTAAATGGTTGTCCAGAATCACTCAGCTAATGTCTCTGAGGTCAAATTTGAACTCGGATCTTCCTGACTCCAGACTTGGCACTCTATATATTAAACTACCCATCTGCCATGTCCAAACTTATCCCAGGAGAAAAGAAGAGAAAATATATCTTTCTCTCTTCTTTGCAGAGGTGGAGGACCATTGTGTCTAATTTGTGTGCAATGATTAGTTTGCTAAACTGAATTTTCTTCCTCTTTCTTTTTAAATTATTTATTACAAAGCAATGAATGGTATAGTGGACAGGGGAGGGGAGAGGGATACATTTGAACGTGAAGCTGACATAAAAACTAGATTTGTAAAGGAAGGTAGTACTCTTAGATAATGAATCCCGCACTAAACATGTTAAACGTCTACTGAACATCCAGTTGAAAAAGTCCAGGTTGAGAGGGAAGGGGGGTCATTTTGCATAGAGATGACAGATGAATCCATGGAGATGATGGGATTACCAGGAAAAGAGAGGCCCTAGGAATGAATCTTGGGAACATATCTAGCTAAAATGTATAGTCTTATATTATGGAATTGCTTGTTTTATTTCTTACACTTCAAATAAAATAACATTTAAAAAATAAAATAAAAGATGTAATTTTATGGTATGGGAATGTTTGTTTTATTTTTATATTTCAAATAAAATAAATAATGCCTTTAAAACAAATAACATTTTAAAAAACAAAATAAAATCTATAGTTTAGATGATGCTCTGTTTCACAAATGTCAGTCTTATTTACCCAGGAAGACTAGATTATGGTATTCATTCCATCCATAAGTATATGTCAAGTTGAATCTGATCGTTACCCACGTGGACTGACACATATACCCAGATACAAATGCACAGACATCCAGACACCTTCAATTACTGTCATATTCATACTGCAGCAAGAAAAAAGCAATCATCCCCTATATTAATGAGCATGGCCATACAAATCCCTCTCTGGACTCAGTTTCTTTCTCTGGGAAATAATGAAGCTGGACTAGATCTCATGAGGTCCTAAATCCTATGACCGTATGACAAATGATATGTGTCATTAATCAACAGCATTTATTAAGCTCCTATTATGTGCTAGTCAGTATGACAGAGATATAAAAGCTAAAATGAAATAGTAACTGCCTTCTAATGTATACTAGACTGGACTCAGAAAAGAAGGAAAAGCATTTAATAAGTTCTTACTATGCATGGTATAGTGCTAAGGACTTTACAAAGATTGGGCAGAATCACCCAGCCAGTGTCTGAGATACGAGGTCTTCCTTACTCCTGGCCCAGGGCTCTATCCTCTGTACTATGACTCTGGTGTACATGCATACACACACACACACACACACACACACACACACACACACACACACTCATACACCTTAGAGAAAGAGGGCTTAGGATTAGCCGTCTGTCACTGTTGGAGATGTCCTTGTTGTTTCCCAGTTAAGCTGCTCCTATGTGCTCAGAGATGGGATTTATGGGCAGCAATTATTTTATGAACAGATGTGAGGCTAGAAAAGCATTCAGGCAAACTCCAGTGGGCCAGGAAGAGATGACACAGGATGGCCAGCACCCCCAGAGAGAAAGCAAACACCTCTGATTGATTGGATCCTCATACCCCCACTTTGCCCTGCCAATAGGAAGGACTCTGGTGTCCAGGTCCCTTTGTGCTTGGCACAGCAGATTAGGTAAGACTGAAAAACAAGGATTCTTGAGATGAATACTGGCTGCTCCATCTCCTTGGACAGATAACTTTACCTCTTCATATCCCAAGTCTGTTATCTGTGAAATGGGGGTTCTGCTATCCAAATTATTTATCTTACAGAAATATCATGAGAAGATACACAGGGACAATCCTCCTCAAAATGGAGATAATCACAACACCCCTTACAGTATTCTATGAGAATCAATTGAGAAGAGTATATGTTAAGTGCAATAACTCTTTTTATTCAAAAAATTAAAAGGCATATCATGCAAATCTTTTTAATATTGTGATACCTCCATTATGTTATCAATGTGAACATTCACCTGGTCCAATAGAGATCATCAAATCTACCAATAAAGATTTACTAATCACTTTCTATGTGCCAGGCACTCCAATTTAACAACAAAGAAATGGTGTTTGCTTTCAAGGAACTTTAATTCTCCTGGGGATTATTACCTGTTCACAGAAAAAAAATAATACTGTATATAAGGAAAATAAATACTAGCCCTCAACCATATTATGCTATATTATATTATATATTTTTACACAATCATGTATAATCTTTGGGGGGTTTTATTAAAGCTTTTTATTTACAAAACATATGCATGGGTAATTTTTCAACACTGACCCTTGCAAAACTTTCTGTTCCAAATTTTTCCTTCTTCCCCCCACTCCCTCCCCTAGATGGCAGGTAGTCTAATACATGTTAAATATGTTAAAATATAAATCATGTATAATCTTAAAATAGATGGTAGAGACACAAGCAACCAGTGGAATCTGGAAAAGCCTCCTGAAGGAAAGCATATTTGAAATGACTTGTAAGGGAACATGGGAAGAACAAATCTTTAATACAAAAGAACTCTGACCAAGCCAGTGACCAAATGAGATGTCATAGGATCAATGATGAAATGTGCTACTCAACTCTGGCCAGAGAGAATAGACTCAGAGAGTAGAATGAGAGATAGATTTAAGGACATCGCCAATATGGGGATGTGTTTCCTTCATTAAGTATATCTAATGCAAGAGTTTTGTTTTTCTTTTTTTTTTTCTTCCTAATTAGGGAGTGGGGGAGCTGAAAGACATAATAAATGATTGTTGACAGAAATAAATAAAGTTTAATTCTTTTTTAAAGTAAAGATATAGTTTACAAAAAGTAAGGAGCAAAAGCATCCCAGGGATGATGGGAGTTGATGGGAGATAAAATGTCAAATACGGCCAGTAGCAATGTAGCGCAGTTTGGCCAGAACTTGGAAGATAGTGAAGTAGAATAATGTGTAATCACCCTGGAAAGATAGACTAAAGCCAGATTTTGAAGAGCTTTAAATGCCAGAGGGGTTATTATTTTATGCTAAAGGCAATTTTATACTAAAAGCTCCTTGAGTATGGGAGTAATGAGTAGATCTGTGCTTTGGAAATATTAAATGGCAATTATATGGAAAGAGGAATAGAGAAAGGACAGAGTGAAAGCAAGGATCTCTGGAGGTAATTGCAGTAATCCAAGTGAGAGATAATGAGGGCCTGAACTAGCATGGTATGATATGAATCAAAAAAGAGTATAGATTAGAGAGAAGGTGAAGAGGCAAAATAGACTAGATTTGGCTACTGTTCAAAGATGAGGGAATGGGAAGCAAAGGGATGGAGAAGAAGTGAGGATGACAACCTATAGTTCAGACCTAAGCCTTCAACAGAAATATTTGGGAAGCTAATAAGATCAGTGAGGAGAAAGAAAGGAAATAGAGTCTGTTTTGTATGTAATGTTGAAGAAGACTTTGGAAAATTCAAACAGAAATATCTCCAAATCACAGCCCATGCATTCTCAATCTGGGGTAGTCTTTCCATAAATTCTCTGGAGGCTAGGATAGGTTGTTGATTTAAAAGGACCATCAAGGAAAAGGTTAAGCATGATGCCCCTTTATGTTCCAACTAATAAATTTAATTTAAGAAGGGCATAGGACCTGGATCTGTGATGGGGTGGGAATTCGTTAGTTGGTTGGTTTGTTTTGGTTTTGTTCAAGGAAACTCCTTCTAACAATGCTGGGCAGCACCTTCAATCACAACTTACAGTGTTAGAGGGCTCCCCAGAACTCTGAACAGTCAAGTGATAGCCAAATAAGTAAAGACCTTGCTAAGCTCCTTAAATATTAGCAGCTAGGTGGTATAATATGATACAGTACAGGATTTGGAGTCAAGAAGACCAGAATTCAAATCCAGCCTTACTGGCTGGGTGAACCTGAGCAAGTCATTTATCTGTGTCTATTCCAGTTTCCTTGTCAGTAAAATGGGTGTAAAAGAAGCTACTTCCTATGGTTGTTGTAAGAATCAAATAAGATGATATTTATATTTTGTAAACCTAAAAGAGATGCATAAGGCTAGTTATTCTATGAAGACCAGTGCAATAGCAAGGCTAAACTTCTGCATTTCTTAGCCCTACCTCTTGCCATATGACTATCTACTGCCTCTTCTGGATGTAATATTCTGGATGATGTTTCTTACTCTACTCTTCATCTGCCAGTCATCCCTGGCCTGTTAATACTAGCTCGGTGTCCTTCCTTTGCTTCTAGCAAACAAGAGCTCATCAAAACAGAAGAAAAGCATTATCTAATAATATCCATTATTACCTAATTATAGTTTTATTTAATACTCTCTATTATCCTTACAAAATTATTCAACAGGACATAGACCATTTGAGTCTGGAAGACCTCTAGAGGGCAGGCCTGTTTAAATTGCTTTGTCCAGCTGTTCTTGCTGTTTTTTGTTTGTCCTTTATTCTCAAAAAATACCATGACAACAGGGAGGGGATGCCATGACATGCAAGTCAATTGGATTTAAGTGAGAGAGGGCTGTGCAAGGTCATCTGCCTCACTTTCCTCTCTAAAGCCATCTGGGTCCAGTAACAAGATATAATTCAGGATGACTTGAGATGTTCTTGGATGAAGTGGAAGACCTTGGTTTTTGTCCAGCTAGCTACCTGACTCAATAGCAGAAAGACCTGGAAGAAAGCAGAATCTAAAAGAGTAATGAGGAGGCTGAGAAAAGTGGGGGATGGCCTGGAGGTCTAGAGATGCTCGGAAAGTCGGAGAGAATCCACATTAGAGATTGCAACAGAGAATCCAACTGATATAAGAGTCCTTTTGTCTCTGCTTCACCTAAGTGATCTGACTCTAAGAAAGATAAATTCCATTTGCATTCCAGTACTGTCTCACTTTCAAGGACCTACTTTTCCAGCTTTTATTTCACCTGACTCCCCTTCCTATACTCTACATTCCAGTCAAACTGGATTTGTAGCCCTTCATCAGCCTTCTATTTCCAATCTCCTTGTATTTACCCAAGCTATGTGCCCCATGCCTGGAATGCCTCCTTCTTCACCTCTACCTGTTAAAATCCCTAGTTTGCTTCAAAACAAAGCTCAAGTTTTGCTTCCTCCATGAGGTCTTTTCTGACATTTCCCCCTCCTAACAAAGCAGGGAGTGTCTTCCACTCTACCCCCAATTACCTTGCATTTTCTTTATATATATTTTGAATAGACTAATAAGGGCACATTTTTGTTTTCTCCAATAGAATATAAACTCCCTGAGGACAAAACTTATTTTATGTTGGGTTTCTTCTTCTTTTTTTTTTTTTTAAATCCTTTCCATTTAGCACAGTGTCTTAAAATAGTAAGGACTTCATCAAAACTCATTGGCTGATGGACTGATCTCTCTACCAATCTTGGAACAAACTTTCTTCTTAAATCCTTCTCATTCAGTTTTAATTTTCCTTCAATAACTCAGTCTGGGATCATATTCCTTCATAAAATGTTGGGAAAGTTTAGGAGAATCAGCTGTTTTGCCTGCTTACTAATAAAGGATATTGTTTTTGAAAAGGGGGGAAAGAAGTAATCCCAATCTCAGACTTTGAGTAAAATGGCTTTCCTCTGCTGTGACTAAGTGACAGAGCAGAAGTTAGTTTTTCCTTAGCTTCTCTGCAAAGCTCTGTGTGTGTGTGTGTGTGTGTGTGTGTGTGTGTGTGTGTGTAAGTATTAAGACATGGCATAAGAAGTCAGAATCAGTTATCACCTGAGAGTTACCACTAACTCCTCAGAACCATATAACCTCGGAATCCTGAAGCTAGAACGGTTGAAATCTCTCTGTGCTAAAGGGAAATGAAGAAGAGAGATATTTTTCTTCCTAAAATAAATTTTACTGATATATTTCATTTTTATATCACCTGAGTTTCCCCATATCCTGAAAAATGATATTTTCAATAGTTCAGAGATTTCTGCAGATGAGCTTGCAGAAAAATCAAAAGACTCAGGAAACAACAAAAGTAAACTGGACAATAAGTCTGCAAAGAAAAGTGAATAGAATAGACATTCTTTAGCCTGGAAAAGAGAGGGTTAAAAGGTGACCATTTAAATAGAGCCAAACTACGGTTCAGCCTAGAGAAGGTTTGGACTGACGAGTGATTTAAAGCCTTTGAGTAAAAGGTTAATCCTTTATTTTCCAACTCCCTAAAAGGCAGAGCATGAAGTAATGAATAGGCTTAAGTCAAGTAGGGGATAGGGACCAGGCTAGTGATTTCTTTGATGGAAGGCCCCAGGGGAGGAAACTCTCTCTACCACAGCAGGTTGGTACCTTCCCTGAAACTTAGTGTCTTAGAAAAATGCATAGATCAAACAGGGGTTAAGTGATTTGCTTAGTTAAATATACTGAGGCAGTACTAGAACCCAGGTCTTCTTGCCTAGATTCTTTACCCACAAGCTGACATATCTAATGATTAAATACCAGGAATTTAAATTATACATGTGAAAGTAGTTTGCTACTTTAAGAGCTTCTGGGAATTAGAATTATTTTAATCTTTCCTCTATCCTTAAAACATTCTACCATATTTGTGTGGAGTTTTGTATTCACTGTTAAACAGGTAAGACTTTTGATGAGGTGTTTAATTGTTTTTTGAATTCAAGTCTTTAAGGAGTATTTATTGAAGTGCCTACAATTTGCCAAACACTGCTGAGCCCTGAGGATATTATTAAAAAAAAAAAAAATTCCCTGTTCTCAAGGAACTTGAAATCTAACTAGGAGAAACAACGAGCAAACAACTATGTACAAAGAAGACCCATACAGTATACATTATAGATAATAATCACAAAAGCCAAACGATGAATTGAACCGAATGGAAAGTCCTTTCCTTTGTGAGATAACTCCATCTGGGTTAGATTGCTTTTGTCTGTGTAGGAAAAGGGACTCGCTTAAGTCCCTTAAGGCCTACCCTTAAGTAGGGTTGGCCAGTCAGAGAGTCTGTCAATTTCATGAGATCTCTCCAAAGACTTATTCCTTTCTCAGACCAGGTTTTTAGACCATAGGAGCTAATTTGAAATTAAATATAGCCTTGGCAAAAAGGGTGGGCATATCAACAATTTTAATAGGTCATATTTTTTAAATGAAAAAAAAAATTATAAGGCTTGGGATTCAATTCCTGACAAAATGCAACAAGATTAATTATAATCACTTTGGTTTTTAATACATTTATGTGTTGTCACTGAATGACCATTATATTACCACTTCTGTTCATCAGGTCATTTGGTTAATAGTCACAGTGATGACTGTGGATAAGTACAGCTCACCCAGAAAACTACCGACTATCCTTTAAAAGCTCCAATGGTTCTGTTTTCTATGTCACCTCAGTTCACCCTCTCCTTCCACCACCCCCACCCTTCTCTCTCTAAAGAGAAAGCTGAACCGCTTTGAGGACAAGAGAGGGCACAGCTGCTGCTGGAGGCTATTCAGGGCCAAGGCATATTGTGTTCTGACCAGGAGCAGAGGGCTCCCAGACCCCAGATCCCTTGGGCTATTTTTTGCCATGGGTTATATGACACATGGAGAGAGCACAGGGTGATAGGTATGGGACTGTAGCCAAGGTTCCCTGAAGTAGTGGTTCCTATTTCTCACTGCTGTCTCATTCCTGTTAAGGAAGCTCTTTTAGCATTTAAAAAAAATGCATGAAATATATTATTACCATTTAGATCAGCCATGTAACAATCATGAGGCACAAAAGTTATTTATTACCCATCACATCAATCTTCTTCTGTGTATGAAAGTCCAAGAAGCAGAGAGTAGACTCTGGAAGGCCCCACCACAATTGACAGAGGTTCGATTATTTGCCCCAACAAGTTTATGAGTCATACTATTTTTTCTAGTAACTTTAAAAAGCTCACCATAATCATATAGTTAGGTACCAGATAATGGATTTTTTGGCCACAGTTCCTCAGAAAACTTGGAAGGAACAGGGAAGACTCACATGGAGGACTCTGATAAAATTCCAAATATCAACTCAGGCAGCAGTGGAGAATAGTGAGTAGAAAGCCAGTGTGGAAATCATAAAAGATAGGACTCTCAAATTCCACCCCTGACTACATAGGTGCTGTGTGACCTATCCTAGGTCACAGCTTCTCTGGGCCCCTCAGATAAGTCTTTAAAATAGGGGATCTTAAGCCTTCTCTGTGTCATAGATCTCTTTAGCAGTCTGATAAATCCTATGGATCCCTTCTCAGAATGCTTTTAAATACATAAAATACAATGCATAGGATTATAGAAAAAAACAACTATACAATTATCAAATTGCTTTAAAAATATATATATGTTTACAGATCCCAGATTAAGAACACTTTCTCTAAAACTATAAATTCCAGATGAGTTGCTGATTTATGTAAGTAGCAGTTCTCCCCACCAGTGAGATCACAGGTCCCAACCTCCCAAATCCCAGTTTCATGACCATAAAGCTATCCTTCTTAAGAGTTCAAAATCTGACCCTCTGATGACATATTCTTTAGCTTATTTCAAGGAATCATGGAACTTCTGAACTGAAAGTGGCCCTCACTACATCATATCAGAGAAGAGGGAGAGGTGACACAGAATTATTGTTAAATATTCCTCATTGTTCTTAGATGTATGTATTGTCTGTATAATTTGATTGATAATTTTTATTACATGCATCAAGAAGTGTTCTCTAATTTTTATTTCCTGCAATTGTAAGCATAAGGAAGACTATCTCAGCTCTCAGACTTTAATTTCCTTTTCTATAAAATTAGAGAATTGGTGCCCTTCATCTCAGAGAAGAAGGACCATATAATGAGAATGTTTTATTACCTCAAATAAAATAAAAAATTTCTAAGTTAGTAAAAGTGACCTTGATTTGTTTTAAGTTCCATTTTGTGAATAACTTATTTTGAGCAAAATAAATAAAGATTCCTCAGACTCTCCAGATTATAAGACATTGGAGATATGGCCATAGATTTAAAGGTGCAAAGAATACTCAAAAGATCATCATTCACCCTTCACCTTACTGTGGAAGAAACTAAAGTCCAGAGAAGTGTTCAAGGTCAAAATGGCCTAAGTGATGGGGCTGGGCTTCAAACCTAGGTACTTTGACCCTCTTTCTACCCCTCTATGTTCTGCCCCTAGTTGCTTACTAGCAAGTGTAAAAACCCACTCCAAGGAACCCTGTCCTTCAGAGCTTAAAAAGAGTCAAAAGGGGGGAGAAATGTTTTCATTCCTTGCCAACCTCACCTGTTTCTTCTGCACATGGAGAGGATGTCTCTCCCCATCAATTCCACAATCTCACAGATCCACAAAGCCTAAGGCTGGTTGCTTAAGTATAAAAAAGAGGGGGTGGGAGGAAGAGACACAAAGAAAAATCACCATTGATTTGCCCAAAGCAAAAGGAAACACAAAGGCTGCACCTGTTTCCATGGAGACCAGATTGGTGGAGCAAAAGAAAAATACACAGAACACACAAAACAAACCCCAATACCACTACCCCTCAGGCCCAGGGTATTAGAAAGGGTCAACCCTGACCACTAAGATGGAGAAGGGAATGAAAAGTGAACAGCCTGGACTCACCCAAGGCTCTCTTACAGAGTCAGCAAAGAGAAGGGAAGTAGCTTTCTTATATGGGGACAGATTACAAGTAAATCTCAATTTAAGAAAAGCCATTTTTTGGGGGAAAATCCTATCTGGTTTACCAAAGGATTCTTTTAAGTAGCAAAACCTTTCAGTGGGCTCAAGGGTTTGTTTATAAATGATCATTATTTGGGGGAAGGGATATTGGAGAAGGGGTGAAAATAAGGCCAAAGTCCCTGAGCTTTGGCCACAGGACAATCAATAGGAAGCTAGAGCATCAGTAAAATTATAAAGGAAGCTGGTGATCTAATGAAATTTGATTTGCAAAAAAAGTAAATGATTACAAAACATAAGGTAGCTTAAACCAGATCCCCCTTCTCCAAGGGAATGACTGGAAGAGTCCACTGGAGAGAAGTAGGGATCCCCAAGCACCAGAAAATCATAAAGTCATAAAATGGTAAATAATCTGATCTATATAGTGGGAAAGGAGGTGGGGGAAGAGGCCTGAGTTTTCTTCTTCAAAGGCACCAAGAAGAAGGTTTGAAATTTTCCAGGGCCAGATCCAGGAAAAGATGCCAGAGGCAAACTCAGCAGTTAGGGAGTGATAATAATAGTCCCTTGAATTTTTATCATTCTCATTCATCAAGAGAAATTTATTAAATAGCTATTTGTTCAGGATGTTGTTCTGGGTGTCATATACCTTGTAAATTGGACCAACATAGTTTCTGACCTTAGGGGGAAAATAGAACTTTTCTCTTTCTCAAAGCTATAAGTGCTTTCCCAATTATCTCTCTGGAGCAGTTACTTTGGGCACTTCCTAGTTGTGTGACAGTAAACAAGTCGTTTTACTTCTCTGATCCTGTTTCCTCATCTGTAAAATGAAAATAGCAACTGCATTTAACTCACAGAGTTAATACAAGGATTAAATGAGATAACATAATAAATGAGATAATAATAACATCCACCTCCAAGGACTGTTGTAAAGATCAAGAGATAATATAGAGCTAAAGAACCCATCTAGGTGCTAATGATTATATTCTTATGACCCATCCTCAGCAGATGTTCTCAGAGAGAGCCAGGAATAAGTATTGTCTCTTTGTTAATCAGAAATCCTGAGACACAAAGGGCTTATGTGACCTGCCCTAAATCACATGATAATTTAGGGTCAGATAAAGAGCTCAAGTGAACATGATTATATTTTTGAACCTACTATCAGGACATACAGTCAATCATTTTTGTGATGTTACCGCAATAGTTACTGGCACACACCACAAATCACCACAAATCATTATTGGCACACCACCACTGTGAATAGATACTAGCTTACATTGTTAGCCTATGAATAAGATGGGCCAATATACACAAAGTTTTCAGGAGCTACAAAGTTTCTACTGCCTGGCATTCTCCATCTTGGCAATTTGTACTGTTTTTATCTTAATGCTTCAGATGATGTTACTTTTTAGCAAAATGTCCTAAGTTTCAGGATAACATAATGATGGGCATGAAAGCAGAAAAGTTAAGACAGGAAGTATCTTGGAAAATCAAGCTTAGCTCTCCTGATACCCAGCCTGAGGACCATACCACCTGCCATGCTATCATAGCAGATTCAGCAAAGAGCTTGCAGTTTCTTTCCCAAGAAGGATAGAATCAGAACAAAGAGGGGTGGCAGAGAACATGAGCATTGGATCCCAAATGAAGTACTAGGATGGACTGAGTTGTTCCAAGAAAATCATTCAGTTCCTCAGTTTCCCCTTACAGTAAAAGGGAGATATCATCTGACTCCCTCAACTCCCAGTCCCAACTCACATCTGTGAACATGAGGAATCCCTTCTGCTAAAGAATTTGGATTCCTCTGATGAAAGGTGCCAAGATTAGTTAGCACAACTAAATCCAAGTGGTCAGTAAGTGAATGAAATGACTGGCAGGCTAAGTGGAAGAACTGACTCGGCCCTAACGCCACAGCAGCTGTCCCAGGGAATTCAGAGACTTTGCCTAAGATAGTGTGGCAATTAAAAGGCAAACGCTGGAGTCTTCTCCAAAGTCTTCCCCTTCTTCTTTCACCAGTTTGGCTCCTCCCTGGGGCAACCCTCATAAAACATGTTATCTGAGCTAATGCAGAGGTCAGCTACCGAGGGTAACCCAAAACAACAGGTGGGGAGTGGGGGCAGGGGAGAGGATTTATATTTGGTTTTTGGAATGCGTTTGGGCCATATTTTTCCCCACTCGACTTCCCAACTTGCTTATATTTTTGCTGAGGGTAACATCTGAAATGTTTTCATTCCTTGAACATCCACAACTGACAGAGGAATTGGGCTAGATGGTCTGAGACTAAAAATAAAGTGGATAACACATGGAGAGATAACCTAGAGTTGCCTGTATTCTATTACATGTGGCCATCCAAGAAAACACCCACCAACAACCCTCCAAGGTCTCTGAAAAAGGAAGATGAGAGCACAGAGTATGGAAAGTTATTTTTCTTTTTTTTTTTTTTAATTTAAAATAAGGAAGTAAAGATGTATGAAATTCATCCTCCTCCCAGTTTTCCACTCCCTAAATACAGTGGTTTGTTCATGACTTTATAAGGAAGACATACAAGCGGCATAACCTGGATTTAGGCTCTGTGGGAGCCTGAGGCCAACTTGAATATCTTTCCAACTTCAGAGTTCAGTTTGGATGTTGTTCAAAAGAAAAAAAGGAAAAAGAAAAACCTATTTCTCAATGTCAGGGTGATCTTCCCTTTCCAAGCCTCTTCTAATCACACCAGCAGTCTCCCATCTTCTTTCTAGAGGCAGGACATTTTGTTTCAGAATTCTGTTTATTTTTCTGGGGGCCAGGGAAAGAGAGGAGTTCTGTTTCCTTAACTCTAAAACAAGAAAATTGGAATTTACACAGTGGCAGCAATACTCTAAAGATAACCAACTTTGAAAGACTTAGGAACTCTGATCAACACAATGACCCGCCATAACTCTAAAGTACTCATAATAAAACATGCTAGTCACCTCCAGATAGACAACTGATAGACTAAATGCACTTCAAAGCAGGTTTTTTCTTCTTTTTCTTTCTTTCTTTTTTTTTTTTCTTTTGGAGGGGAAAGGCATGGAAACATAGCTAATGGGGAGAAATGTTTTCCATCACTATACATATTTGTAATGGATTTGTTTTTCTTGCCTTCTCAATGGATAAAGGGGTTGGGGGGGGGGGATTTGGAACTGAAAATAAAGTGAAAATGAATTTAGAACTAGGGAAAAAAATAAAGAAAATGAGGGGGTTGGGCTAGTTGTTTTTCAAGGTTCCTTCTTTGCTCTAAAGCTTGTGATGTTATTCTGGATTTGGTTTCAGAAGCAGCACCCTCCTCCACATGTATAATTTCCCACCTGGAAGCTGTCCTCCCCTTGTCCCCCAAAGCTATCTATCTCCTTGTTCTACTGCCTCTGCCTTTCCAACCCAATTCAATATCCCCAGCTTTTTTTCCTAACTCAGTATCTTCTACCCTGGTAGCTGAAGAATCAGACAAGGGGTTTGACAATTAATATGAAAACCCAGAAATACCCAAACATCTCTCATGTGGTCTAAGAAAAACAGAATCATAGGATCAAAGATCTGGAAGAGACCTTGGTTGGAGATTGTTGGAATCTTTGGATAGATTTCAGGAGTCCATAAAATTGGATGGGGGAAAATACATTTTTATTTCAATATAATCGATGAACTTTGCTATCCTATGTCTTTTAAGCATTTAAAAAATACAATCCTGAGTAGGAGTTCATAGCTTCATAACACAAAGAAGGTTAGTACTTTTGAACCACCCCAACCTCTGTACTTTATGAAAAAGGGAAACTAAGGTCCAGAAGGATTAAGTGTCCAAAGCCACAAAGGTAAAGAGCCTGGGAGCAAAATTGCACATCTTCAGATTCCATACCCAGGAGATTCTAGCTCACCTATATGTATTATTCAATTATCTCAAGAAACTATTATGATTAATCAATTCTCATTCATTTTCAAATACTACTAAACTCAAGCTTTTATATCTTTCCCACTCTCAAGCAACAGATATTAATAGGGCTAATTAACTAGTGCCTACAGTACTAAATTTTTTTTAATTTTAATAGCATTGTATTTATTATAATAATGCTAATGATTGTTATGTGGGTTCCATGAATCTTTTTTTTTTACATTAACTATAGGATCCTCATACTTGAAAAGAAGTTGGGAACTATTATTCCAGACCACTGGCTACCTATTGAAGGTACCTTAGAAAACCTCATTTTTGACTCTGATTTGGCATGGGAAATGACTTATCCAAGATTATATAGTTAGTCTGGCAAAAAGCCACATTCATCCTGAAAAATTAATGTAGTATGAGTTGGAAAATGATTCTCAGTCAGGTTTCCAAGATAAGCCAGTTTAAACCATTATAATTTCAAGTACCCCTAAATCTGAACCTTTACTGAGCATCAATAATGAGGAAGTGGGTTAAATTGCAGCCAGAAGAGATAGAGGATTTTCTGTTACACCATTAATAACAATAAAATAATAATAGTAATAATAACTAGTATTTATATGATGCTTTAAGGTTTGCAAAGCAATTCAAAAATTTTATTTCGTTTGCAATAGTCAGAGGCAGATGCTATTATTATCCCCATTTTACAGATGAGGAAACTGAAGCTAAGTGACTTGCCCAGCATCACAGGGCTAATAAATATCTGAAGCCAGATTTAAACTCAGGTTATCCTGGCTCCACTATATCACCTAGATGCCAATTAGGTTGTAAACTTCTTAAGGGCAGGGATGATTTTTTATGTGTAACTCTTTAAGTGTCCAGCACAGCACTCTGGTGCTGTTATTGAATTGAAACATTTGCAATTTCTGAAGTTAAAGAACTCTTGTGAGGAAGTTGCTGTGTAAGCCATTGCATTAATATTATTTCTGCAGACTAGATTGGGTTTAGTGGTGCATAGAAGCAAGGGAATATATTGTGTGACCTTAAATTGAGATCTCAAGACAAAATTTAAATGGAAGGCATCATGGAGCCTTGGAAGGGAAGTTAAAGATTCCAAGATACGGGGCTCAGGAGGGAGGGCATTTCTGATATGGGGGAGACAGTCTGGACAAAGGCAGATGTTCACGCCAAATGTACAGGAATCAGCAAGTAGGACAAGCTTGAGAAGAATGTAGAGATTTTTATTTGAATTCCAGGGAGGTAAAAAGAGGGAGTTGGGGGAGAAGAAGGGGAAAACATTGAATCACCTGGACCAATAGATTAGAGGATGGAGGTCTTTAAATATCAAACAGAAGTTTGCATTTCCCCCTAAAGGCAGTAGAGAACTGTTGAAATTTTCGGAATAAGAAAAGGGAAAAAATAAATGAAGCACAATTTGACATTTGAGGAGCAAAAAATAATGTTATTCTGTGCGATATCATTAATCATCATCAGAAGTGGGATTAAGGAGTATTAACAAGCATATTTAGGGGCAAGATTGCCTTTCCTTATTTATGGTTAGAGCTGATTAAAAGGCATCATGGGGCACAGGAGAAAGAACACTGAATCTCGAAGTCAGGAGGAAAATTGACTAAGCTAAGTGACCAACCTTTCTGAGACTGAGTTTCTTCCTCTGTGAAATGCTAGGTGATAGCACTTATACCACCTGCCACTCAGAGTTGCCATTCGTAAAAGGAAATATAAACACTAGTTATCATTGAAGCCTGGTGAGTACAGGCTGTATAAATAACCAACCCCCTCCCCCAGCTAATAAGACTCATCTTCCTAATGCCAGGCCACTGGGGGAGGTGCCAGGAATTAAGACCCTGCTGGTCTCTCTGACCTCAGAAGTACAAACAGCACAGGTTCCTCACCTCATCCCACCCCACTCCCTTTTATGGGGATATTCCTGGTTAAGACTGGGAAGCAAACTGGAGGGAAGGGAGCAATAGGGGATGGGGCAGGAAAATAATCACAATGCCAAGTAGAAGGCTAGAAATACAATTCAGATAAAGAGTGCCATTAATGCCCTCAGGCTGCTAATGACCAGGTCCACTCTCCAGGACTGCCTCCTATGCAAGGAAAATGGGGACTGTATTCTTTGTGCCTCCAACACTTAATAAAGGTTTGTTGACTGACTAATTAATACCCTCAGTTGTTGGTGTTCCTCCTTCTAATTGTGCATATATATGATATGACATATATATGATATGCACATATATATACATTATAGATATGTATAACCAATAAAATACCTATAAAAGTACTTTACAAAACTTAAAATGCTATAAATAAGAGTTATTATTTATATTGCCTAAATAGTCTACTACTCATTATATGTGAGTGTGCATATTTTTCATAGGACTTGTAATTACATGGGTGTTGTTATCATTCAATTGTGTTTGACTCCTTGTGACTCCATTTGGGGTTTTCTTGGCAGACACTGAAGTGATTTGCCATTTCCTTCTCTAGCTCATTTTACGAATGAGGATCTGAGGCAAACAGAGTAAAGAGACTTGACCGGGATCACACAGCTAGTATCTGAAACTAGATTTGAACTTTTGGGTATTTTCCTGACCCCAGTACTAGTGCTCAATCCTCTTCACCACCAGGCTGCCCTGTACTATAGGTAGTTCAAAATGAGGAACTTCCCCAGTGCACAATAATACCTGTTCTGTGGTAGAGATGGTATTGAACCCAGGATTCCTTGATTCAGAGAATAGCAGCTCTCACTAAGTCACACTATACCTCTACTTTATATTTACTTTGTGTCTATTTCATATTTAATTATCTCTGAGAATTATTTTTCCTTAATAGAATGTAAGCACTCCAAGGGGAAGAACAGTTTGGTAAGCAGTAGGTGTTTAATAATTATTTAATGTCAAGGAATAGTCTGTAAGAGATTACTCAAAGCAGCAGCAGCAACCTCCAGATGATGAGAGTCCTGCTCAGAGGCTACAAATGGTTCTCCATATTCAAGACCAAGTGCTTGGGGATAAGATCAGATTATAAAGAAACCTGTTCTTTTCAATAGAAGCAAGACAGGATGCTGAGCAGTCTACTTTGCTCCCTTTACCTTCCTGTCCCAATGCAGACCAGGTCTCTTATTAGCATCCTTAGAGCAATAAAGTCCAACAAAATGGACTGTATGATATCTTTCCTTCCACCAGACAGACTTACCACCCATGTGATGTTGAGCAAATGTCGACTGATCTCTCTAGGTCTCAATTTCATCATCTGTAAAATGACAAGGTCAAAAAAAATGGCCTTTGAAGTCTCTTTTGGCCCTACATAGATGTTCCTATAATGACTTGTAAAGTTTTGAAGCTTTCAATAAAAGGGGGATAGAGAAACATACATTCCATTCATTCCTAAAACAAAAAAAAAATTTGAAACATTGACCTTAGAATCAATTCCTGGGGCAGGCAATAATGCCTCCCAACAAATCCCTTCACAGGGGCAAAGAACCACATTTTTTTACCTGCAGAATGAAGGAAATCTACCTAAGGACAGGTAATCAAGATTACCCGGTGCTGTCTGCAGGGCTGAAAAGTAGCTAATGACCTTCATAGCCTGTACTGCAGTCATTCAAGAGAGACCTGTCATCCTTTCCCTTTCCCCTCAACCATTTCAGTTAGGATA
This sequence comes from Sminthopsis crassicaudata, assembly GCF_048593235.1. Lineage (NCBI taxonomy): Eukaryota > Metazoa > Chordata > Mammalia > Dasyuromorphia > Dasyuridae > Sminthopsis > Sminthopsis crassicaudata. The sequence goes on from NC_133620.1 coordinate 364,841,854, forward strand.
CCTTTCCCATAGGGCCTAATTTTCCAGTGGTATAGACTGGAAAGCCCATTAGTCCTTTAATAGTCTCCAAAGGCATGGAAGACAATATATGACAAACTGAATCCAGTGCTTGGCCTCCAGCAAGGAGGCAGCTGGGGCTCAGAGGGTTTCCATCCCTAAGGGACCACAGAGCACACAGTGACTCCTTGTTCCATATCACACACCTTCTGATGGAAAAAGCATAAAAGAGACCAGTTTTACCATATGAGGCTCTAGGAACCTCTTGGGACTATCGAAAGAGCAAGAAGGGCAGGTCAGTCACTAAGCCATGTGCAAATGAAGAGGAAGGAAGGTGGAGGGTTAACAGGGAAGGAACTGCACCAGCTGTCTCCAAAGGAACATTAATTAAGGGGGATGAGCTTAGTCATTTGCCTTGCCTTGCAAGTAAATATTCTCCAAAGAGCCCAGACACTCACCCAGTTGTCTTTTTCCCATTGCCCTGTGGACTGGTGCAGGGAAGCAATGTGGAAAGAATAGCTGCCATTTACATAGCACTTCAAGGTTCACAGAGATCTTTACAAATATCTGATTTGATCTTCACAACAATGCTGGACTATTATTATCTCCACTTTATAGATGAGGAAACTGAGACAGGCAAGTGTCTGAGGTTGTATTTGAACTCATCTTCATGAAGCCATCATTCTCACCACCAAACCACCTATCTGACTAGCTTTGAGTCTCCTGCCTGAGTACCTTTCTCCCTAAGTTTCCTGCCTGAATACCTTTCTCCCTTAGGAGGAAAGGAAGAACAAAGTGCAGGGAAGGAAGGTCCTATTTCAACAGAGCCTACAATGCCAGATGATTTAGATAAACCTTTCCCAGTTCTAAATTTAACCCATGGCATAGAATTTACAGCTCTGAGTTTATATAAAGATTCAGTCTTGAAGGCCTCTGGAGAATTATTATTTGGCCAATTCACTCACTCAAGCCATAATCTGGGAACAACTGAATTTTGGTTAGTTTGCTTAGGATATCAATACACACACACACACACACACACACACACACACACACACACTCAAACTAAGAAGTTTTCGACCTCAAGGATCTTTTGTCTTTTCTTGGGGGAAGGAAGGTGAATACAACATGTGAACAAGTAATAACTAAGCATATATGAAGTAATGAAGGAAAGAATGAAGCTAGGTGATGCAATGGCTAGAATGTAGGACTTGGAGTCAGGAAGACTCATTTTCCTGAATTCAAATCTGATTTCAGATACTTCCTAGCTTTAGGTAAATCTAGGTAACTAGACTCTAGATAAGTCACTTAACCACCCTATTTGCCTCAATTTTCTCATTTGTAAAATGAACTGGAGAAGGAAACGGCAAACTATTCTGGAATCTTTGCCAAGAAGACTTGAAATGAGGTCATGAAGAGTCAGACAAGACTGAAACTATCAAACCCCAAAAATGTCGAGAAGGAAAAGAACACTAATAATTTATCAGGAAAGAACTAAGGTTGGAATTAACATTTAAGCTATATTTTGAAGCAAGCTAGGAATTATATAAAGCTGATATTTTAGATTGTAGAGAGTGGAGGGAAAACCACTAGAATGTAGTGAAGTAAAAGTAAAAAGGACTTTCAGTTCCCATGCAAGCACACAGGCTAACAAAACATCAAGTAAAGGATAGGTATTATTTAATTGGGCAAAAAACCTTAAACAATAAGAACTCATATCTGAGCCCATTAACAGTCAAAACAAATTATCCTTTCCTCTCTAGAAAGCCTCTACCTTCCAAGGAAGGAAATAAATATTAAGCATCTATAGGTGCTAGACATATGTCCAGGCCATACAACCAGTATGTGTCCAAGGCTCAACTTAAAACCACATTCTTTCTGACTCAGAGCCTAGCTTTCTACTTATTAGGCCTCTCTTCTTACTCTTTCATGAATATTATCTCATTTGATCCTCACAACAATCATGGGAGACAGGTGCTATTGATGATCCCCATTTTATCATTGAGGAAATTGATAAAGGTAGAGGGATCTTAAAATAGAACTAAATATAATACCTCAGGTGAATTCTGATTAAGACAGAGTATATGGGGAATGTTCCTAGAAGTTACATTCCTCTTAATGCAGTCCAATGTGAATTAGCTTTTATTCATCGCCATGTCACACTGGCTCATTAGCTTTCAATTCATTTAAAAGAAAAATCTCAGAACAACTGTTGAATTCTTCACTATTTGATACTTGTGAAATTGATTTTTTATATCCAAGTACAACATTTTATATTCATTTCTACAGAATTTCATCTTAGTAGATTCTATCCAATGCACTGGCTTATTAAAATCCTTTTAGATCTTGACTATAATCTACTTTCTTAGCTATCTCTTCCAACTTTGTGTCATATTCAGATCTGATGAACTTATCACCTGTTCTTTTATCTAAGTCATTGACAAAAAATATTAAGCCAGTACAGGGTCAAGCATAGATCCTAGGCTACTCTACTAGAGACCATTAACAACTTATTTTTGAGTCCAGCATTCCAAATGGTTCTAATTTACCTGACTGTATTATAATATAATCCATACTTTTCCATTTCCTCCACAAGAATGATACTTCATCAAATGCTTTGTTAAAATCTAGACAAAGTAATCCTAGTTTGCCCTCATGTATTGATGAGATCTGTCATGAGTCTAGTTCTTCTACATGATAGAGCTGATCCTTAATACCCCTTGATTCAGACTCCAGCTTGATCCAGGAACTCCTTCCTCCTTTTTTCCTTCAGGAGCTTTGATCCAGGCTCTAAAAAGTCCTCCTCTTTCTCTGGAACTCCTCCATTATCCTCTGTCTCTGCTACCACCACTCCACAGCTGCCTGGCTCAAATTCCTAGAGGTTCCCAAATTGGTCCAGCAGCTCTGAGATGCTCTTCTCCTGCTCTTTCTGTCTGCTGCCTGCCATCTCTAGGGCCATCTGGTTCCCTCCTCTCCTGGGGACACATGGTTACCGGATACATATGTTTCCCTGGAGGGACTACAGAGCCACGAAGACTTCCTTTAGAGAACTGGCTTCTCTCTGGCTGCCATGACTCTGGTTTTTTTCCATCAATTTTTCTGTTCTCTTTTGGAAAACACAAGTACAAGTGTATGACTAGCCATGTTACTCATCCTCAAAAGTGATAGGTTGATTTTAGAAAAACATGGAAAGACTAGCATGAAATAATACAGAGTAAAATGAGCAGAACCAAGAGAATGTTGTATATAGTAACAGCAATATTGTTCAAAGAATAACTCGTGAACAACTAAGCTATTTTGAGTATTATAAATATTCAAATCAACTACAAAAAAATCTATGAAAATGCCTGTCCACCTCCAGAAAAGAACTGATAAATATAATTATGCATAATATGGTTTTGTGTGTGTGTGTGTGTGTGTGTGTGTGTGTGTGTGTGTGTGTAAAAGAGAGACAGAGACAGAGAGGGAGAGAGGGAGGGAGGGGAAAGGACAAAAGAGAGATGATGGCCTTCTATAGTTCAGGATGGAAAGGGAGAGAGACAATTCAAAATTTAAAATGTAACTTCACAAAATTAAACTTAAATTAATTTTAAAACTAGTTTCAAATCTTATTTTTGCTACTTCCTCCCTATGAAGGCCTCAATTTCCTCAGCTATAAAATAACAATTTTAGACTACATGATCTTCCTTCCAGCTCTTAATAGATGTTTATACTTATATATAGGAAGACATTTCTAGGTCAGAACAAAGCCTCATCCTTTAACCTTCTTAAACCTTGCACAGGCCTCCTTGACCCACTCTCCATATTTTTTCACTCATAAAATAGGGCTTAATAATAGTACCTATGGTTGGTCTGAGAATCAAATGATATAATGTAAGTAAAGGGCTTTACAAACTGAAAATCCTACATGGCAGCTATCATTGTGACTTGTTGTTCTAAGACATTGAAAGCATTATCTCAAAAAGTCCCAGAATGCTGTTTTCTGGAGATTCATTTATTAAAGACCTACTCTGTATAAAACACTATAATAGTCACTGAAAATACAAAGATGAAAAATGCACAATCTCTGCTGTTAGAGAGCTTACAGTCTCCTGGGAAGAATATACTTTGTCCACAAGGAAATGTTATGGTTCAAGATGGAATATGATGAGGCAAAGAGAATGAAAAGACAAAATGTTCTTAGAAAATCTGAGAAAAGAGAAAACATTCTTACCTAAAGAGAATCCTTAAAGATTTCCTGGAGCAGGTGAGACCTGAGCCGAGACCTAAAGGAAGAGAGGCAAAAAAAAGGAAAAGGATGAATTCCAAGTAAGATGGAGAGGAAGAGAGAGGGAAGAGTGCACAAAGGCAGAGTCAGCTCCCTGGAAGCATTCAGGTATTTTTACCTGTCAGCAACAAGATGTTTAAAAATGACACTTCAATCCCCTTTAGTTTAATGATTCAGCACCCTCCTGTGGATGGTACAGTATAAAGGGAATATGTTAAAAACAAAAGCCCGCACAGGGATCCCACTCCTTGAAATCTGAACAGGCCACCTGCTTGTTTACAGACATGAGTTTAAGTGTGCTCTCACTGGAAGTGATGAGTTCTTTATAACTGCAAGAGAAGGTTTCAGCCCCATCCCTTCTGGGTCAGATGCTATTTTCATCAAGAAAGTATTCAAACTAAAGAAATGGCCTTTCTTGACATATCATCCTTTCTCCCTGGACAAAGGGTTCTTGACTTGGAAAGGAGAGATACGCTAGAAAAGGAGGAAATTTATTTTGCCACTGCCCCAGCACTTCATTTAGATAGAACACAGTCAATTTATCTTCCAGGCTTTAACCAATTCCATCCATCACAACAGGGGCTGTCTTGGGGTATACAGAGAAAAAGATGCAAGATTGGAGCAAGGAGGGAGGCCATCTTATGAAAAGCTGACATTTTGATAATAACTGAATAACATGCAAATTAGAAGTAAAAACAAAGTATGAGAATACCATAGATGATTTTTATTCACCCACTCTTACACATTTTGTTTTGGGATAGTAACCCTGCCCACAATGAACAAAGAAAAGGTAGATTTGATTCAAGAAAAAAGGAATGAAATTGGTTCTTGGGTTCTAGATCACCATTCTTGATCTATTTTTATACCACAGGTCCCTTTGGTATTAGTTGGGTGAATTATGCAAATTTCTCCTCAGAATATAATTAAATTCATAAAAATAAAATGCATAGCATTGTGAAAGAAAACAATTATATTGAGATACAGCTATCAACTAGTTTTTAAAAAAAAAAAAAAAAAAACAAGTCCACAGACCCCAGGTTAATAAGCCTTGCTCTAGAGTGTACTGAGACCCCTTGTATCACAGAGAAAAAGGAATGAATGAAAAGGGGGGAGGGGATAAAGAAGGGGGAATGGAGAAAAAAAGGACAAAACTAACAAACCAGGCAAGAAGTCGGAAGGTTGGATGGAACATTGAGATTCCACCCTCCTGGGAATGAGCTCTGAGTCCCTGGGAAAGAGATGGAGATGAAAGGGGGGCACAGCTGGGGGAAAACAGGCCATGAGAACAGAGCCCCAATTGTTCCCTAGGACAGGCTCTGCAATCCACCAGGAGAACCCAGCCGGCAGTGCGGCTTTTGTGTTTTAATGTAATTAAGGGCCCAGTGAGGGGCAAACTGTTTGGAATCCTTTAACTCCATGTCATTAGGACTGAGCAATACAGCAGAGAAGCTCCGAGCTTTAACTTAGGCCTGGGAAGGAGTTTGGGGAGCAGCTTATCCTACTCTGAAAAGTAGAAGGAACTGGCAAAAAAGAATGCCCTCCTTCTGGGGAGGTTGATGGGAAAAGGAAACACCCCCTCTTCTCCCTAAGGAGGCATTTCCCTGATGCCCTGCCAGCTGCCCTGTGACCCTCTATAACACTCCTGCTAACTGTCAAGGAGAAGGGTTGCTGAGGCAGCAGAGATGTGGAGCAAGAGATCCATGGTTAATTGGGGAGGGAAAAAATGCTGCTCCCTCATTCCTTCTCAGCCTCTCATCTTCCTTTTTCCCTGCCTCCCTCCTCATAGCCCTCTAAGTTTGTGTTCCTACATTCAGTAGCTCTACAGAGTCCCTCACTTCCTCACCCCTTAAGCCAAAAGCAACAAGGAAGCATGGAGAATTATAATTAACAAGTGCAACTCAGATTCCCGAGAGCCACTGAATGTTCCCCCACCAGCAGCAGAGGTCCTTCAGGGGGTCTGTTTTTAGCAATTCAAAAAGAATTAGCCTGATGAGCACCCGCAGTTCTAAAGCCATCGACCTCTTCCTGCAATATAGGAACCTAAAACCAGAGGGATATCCAACCCTCTTTAAATGTTAGATAAGAAAATAGAGGTCCAGAGGAAAATCGACTTGCTTAAGGTAATATAGGTCGTAATTTCGAAAAGGGCTTTGGAGTGGGGGTGGGGAAGATAGGGAAGTCTGAATTTGACTAGAACTGAAAGGCGTAATGGCAGCCTAGCACACTACTATAGAGCTTGACCTGTTTTTGCTTTTGAGAGGGGGACCAATGTGGCTCTCTCAGTAGGAAGATTCAATATGGGTCAATATTTAAAGCTCTGGGCAAAGGTTTCTTGCAGCTATTCAATAAAGTAATATTATATCCCTCTTTTGTCCACCTTAAAGACATTTTGCTTTTGTTTTTTAAATACTGTCCAGATTTTCACTCAGATCTCGATTCTCTCTAGCTAGTATCATTTCCCCACTCCTCCTTTGTTCTAATACAGAAGGTACTTAAATTCTTTTCTCTGGCAATCTCAAGAATCTCTTCTCCAAAATGATGATTTTAAATACATAAAATAAAAACTATACTATTACAAAGGAAAACAATTACATTGAAATAAATATAGTTATCAAAATATGTTTTAAAAACAAGTTCATGGATCTCAAGTTAAGAACACCTGGTCTAGTCTTTGAGGAAGAAATAAGCTTTGCCTATGCCAAGGCTAACTTTGGCAATCTACTGATGGCTTTAATCTCTCCTTGCCAAGCTTGCCTTCCAATCATAAAGTGCCTCCCAAGGTTGCTCTTCTAATCATAAACTAATCTCTCCAGACTTTTTAAGGTGAATAGGAAGCATAGTGGATAGAGCAATGGCTTAGAATCAAGACTACCTGAGTTCACATTTTCCCTTTAACAGTGCCTCAATATGTAAGGCTGGGGAAATCATTCCCCTTCCAAGTCTCTTCCCTTATCTATAAAATAAGGATGATAATAATAATATCTCCTGTGTACTTCAATTTTCTCATTTATAAAATGGAAATCATAACAGCACTTTCCTCACAGGTTGTTGTGAGGATCAAATGAGATAAACATATCTTATAAAGCACTTTGCTAACCTTAAAGCTCTCTATAAATGCCAGTTACTCCCTTACTGGTATATTGTAAAGATCAAATGAGATACTATGTGTAAAGAACTAAATCTTAAAGCTCTATATAAATCCTAGCAAATATTATTTAATCTCAGTTCACCTTATGACTCTTTCCCTTCTGCTTATAACTATGTCCAAATTTTCCACATCTTAAAAAAAATTAAAAATAAATAAATGAACAAAAACTTTCATTTGACCTGCTATGCCCTCAATCTATCATCTTGTTTCTCTCCTCCATTTCTTTCATAGTCACTCTTACTGGAAAAAAAAAAAAAGTTTATATCATCCAGAGAAATAACTGAGGGAGCCTGAATGCAAATCAAAACATACTCTTTTCATTCTTCCCCCCCAACCATGTTTTTTCCCCCTTGTAGTCTATATTTTCATTCACAATATGAGTAATATGGAAATATATTTTACACTATTGCACATATATTACCAACACCAAATTGCTTACTATCTTAAGGAATGGGAAGGGGAAGAAGAGGGAAAAAAATGGACCTCTAAATTTTTGAAAAATGGATGTTAAAAAATATCTTTACATGTAATTGGAAAAATATTTTTTTAAAAAGTAAAGTTCAACAAAACCAGTTTTTAAAAAGTCTGTATCTGTTGTTCCTGATCAGCATTTGATCCCACTACTCAAATGAATTTGTACTCTCCAAAGTCATAAACAACCTTACTTGCTAAACTTAATAAACAGCCTAATCTCTTTTTTTGCCCTTAATTTTTTATTATAACTTTTTATTGACATAAGTTTTTTTACAACATTATCCTTTGTACTCAGTTCTGTTCTGACTTTTCCCTTCCCTCCCCTAGATAGCAGGCAGTCTTATACATGTTAAATATGTTATAGTATATCCTTGACACAATATATGTGTGTAGAACCGAACAGTTCTCTTGTTGCACAGGAAGAATTGGATTCCGAAGGTAAAAATAATCTGTGAAGAAAAACAAAAATTCGAGTAGTCCACATTCATTTCCCAGTGTTCCTTCTCTGGGTGTAGCTGATTCTGTCCAGCATTGATCAATTGGAACTGAATTAGCTCTTCTCTTTGTTGAAGATATCCATTTCCATCAGAATACATCCTCATACAGTATCGTTGGTGAAGTGTATAATGATCTTCTGGTTGTTGTTGAAATGTATAATGATCTCCTGGTTCTCCTCATTTCACTCAGCATCAGTTCATGTAAGTCTCTCCAAGCCTCTCTATATTCATGCTGCTGGTCAATTCTTTCAGAACAATAATATTCTATAGCATTCATATACTACAGTTTACTCAACCATTCTCCAATTGATGGGCATCCATCCATTCAATTTCCAGTTTCTAGCCACTACAAAAAGAATAGCCTAATCTTAAAATCCTTCTGACCTCTCAGACATTTGGCACAGAAAACCATCCCTTCTGTTAGATCCTCTCTGTTCCCTGGGTTTTGGTGACATTGATCTCTCCTGATTTTCCTACCTGACTATTATTTCTTAATCTCTTTTACAGGATTGTCATCTCTACCCTGCCTCTATGACTTAGTGTAGCCCAAGTCCACTGTTCTGGGGCTCTCCCAGGAATCTTATCAGCTCCCAAAAATTCAATAATCACCAATTCAATGATCACCTCAAAGCAAATGATTCCCACATCTACATACCCACCCTTTATCTCTCTTTTGAGCTCCAGGTCATCTCTGCTCAGATGGATATCCATAGTCAAATTAAATTCAGAACATCCAAACAAAATTCATTATATTTTCCCTCAAAGCCACCTCTCTTAACTTTTGTATTTCTATTAGGAGTTTTACCCTCTTCTAACTCAGGTTCTTAAATTCAGTCATCATCCTCCCATATTCAATCAACTGCTGATCTTGTTCTGTCACATCAATCTCTTTTTTCCATTCATTCTACAGCCACATTGGTCCAGCCTCTCATCTACTTTTGCCTAGATTATTTATCTTAATGCCTCTTAATTAATCTCACTGCCTCAAGTCTCTTCCCATTTCCAATCTACATAGATGTCAAATTGACATGCCTAAAACATAATCATGTCACTTCTTTACTTAAGAAGCTGGTCCAGTGGCTTCCTATAGCCTCCAAGATTTAAAAAAAAAAAAAAAAGATGAAGAAAAAAAGAAAAAACTCTCCTCTGTTAGGTTTTTAAACACTTTCACAATTCAGTTCCAGTCTAGATTTCCTGGTTTATTGCTTACTGTTCTGCATACATTCTATGATCCACCCAAACTAGTCTCATTATTCTCCATATGTAACATTCCATCTTCCAACTCCATATTTTTGTACAAACTGTCTCCCAAAGCTAAAAAGCATCCATTGCTCACCTGCCTTACAGAAACCTTCAAAGCTCAGCTGAAATGTCTCTATGTACAGGAAGCACATCCTAATCTTTCTAGTGACCAGTACCTCCCCCCCTTCCCAAAATTAATTTGTATAGATTTTCTATACAATATATATTATAATATATAATTGATATGTTATGTACAAAATATATAATATAATTTATATCATGTTACTTATGGTATGTGTTGTTCCTTCTCCATCTATCTATACTACCTCCCTGCAAATTATAAGCATAGACTATTTTAAAAGAATTCTTCACATAGGATTTTATTCCTAAGTATACTTTATTTTTAAAAAAGGCAATTGGGGTTAAGTGGCTTGCCCAATATATTTATTAAAAGCCCCCTAAAGTATATTTTATTATAAGCACTAAAGGTGTGAGCTCAGGATAATTTTTTTTCCACAAATGCCAGATTTAACTAGTTTCTCCCATTTGTTCACTCTTTAAACATAAATATCTGAATGCTAAAGTTTTTCCTAGATTTCTTAAAATTTTGATAATGTGAATTGTCCATTGAACAGAGATGTCTATTCTCTCCCAGATGCCTTAGTCATAAGGAATGCATTTATATAATTTCTTCCATGTTTATTATCTGAGGCTATTAAAATGTGAGAACTTCCTTTCATACAATCACTGCATATGTAAGTTTCTCTACTTAATGGACTTCCTAAGTGGCAAATGGCAAAGGGTTTGTTTTTGTCTTAATAACTTCAACACCTAATACAATGCCTACATAATAGTACAATGTAGTAGCTGTCTGATAAATGCTTGTTGAATATTGAACAGTAAAGCACTAGACCTATAATATGAGGACATGGGTTGGGATTCCAGATTTACTATTAAAAATTACCTCAGCCATGTCACTACTCCTTGGAATGGTTTTGCTTGCATTTGTTTTTCTGTCACTTATCCCAGTGACTGGCACATTGACTTGATTTCCTGTTCCTTTACCTCCATTTCTCTTTCTCAAATGAAAAAGTTAGATGTTTTCTAAGGTCCTTTTTCACTTTAACAATTAATGTATCTATGTAGACTAGAAGACATAGCTAATAGAGCAAACAATAGATCTATCACAGACCAATTCAAATGAATTTTTAGGGTCAGTCTTGATCCAATAACAAGGTCTATATTTATCTATCGTTTTCAAAAGCTGAGGGCAATGAAGATAAGGGATAAGAACATTCAAATAAAGTTTTCCACTGTTCTCTCTTTCTCCTACCAACTCCCTCCCCCAGCCCAACCATGTAATAACTCAACTGTATTAAAAAAAAAAAAAAAAGACAAGTGAGACTTCTGAAATTATCTCAGACCTTATAGTTCATCATCACAAACATTTATTTAATGTTTTAACGGTAGCAAAGTGCTCCTTATCAGCCCCTGACAACAACCTCCAAAAGTCAATGTTGTAACTATATCCATTTTACAGGGAAAGAAATAGAAACTGAGAGAGGTTAAGTGACATGTTCAGAGTCACAGCCAAAAAGAATTTGAGCTAAAATTCAAACACAGGTTTTCCAAGTCTCACACCCTCTAAGAGGATAAAAAATTAAGAAAGATAGTTCTAAAGGCAGTTTTACTTCACTCGGGGCTGGCTGGGAAGCAAGCCAAAAGCTGAGTTCAACATGCAGGATGCACCTGAAAGTGCTATTCCCCAATCACAAGCTAAGACCCTCAGGAGAAATAACTCTTCAAAGAATAGTCGGCTATGAATTCAGTTTGTCCCTTGGATCCCAGAATCCTGGCAAAACCCAAGAAGAGGAAAGCATTTCAGAATGGTTTGCAGATGTCCAAAAGGAAAATAAAAAGAACACTGTGCCCATCAAAATATGCCTGGCTTGAGGGGGAATTTTCAAAAACCTGTGTTTATTTTCCAGAGCCCAGCATCTGCTAGGCAAGGAATGATCTCTCCAGATACTACCTACTCCTTTATAACCATAATGCTCTTGCAATTTGCTTTGCATTTTTAAAAAACTTTTTTCTCCCAAAGGTCTCTGAAGAAAAACTATTCTATGAGATGAACCCCTGAATCCCAGGTTTAAAAAGGATCCTTTAGAGGTCACATTTGTTCAGTCATTTTGACTTTATGTGATGTCTTTGGGGTTTTCTTGGCAGAGATACTGGAATGCTTTGCCAATTCCTTCTCCAACACATTTTGTAAATGAGGAAACTGAGGTAAACAGGGTTAAATGATTTGCCCAGAGACATACAGCTAAGAAATGTCTGAAGCCAAATTTGAATTCATCTTCCTGACACCAGGTCCAACATTCTATTCACTCACCGAGCCACCTGGCCATCCCCAGAGAGCAGAACTGGAATCATAGACTTAGAGCCAGAAATGACCTTAAAGATAGACCAAACTCCTCCTCTTAGAGATAAGAAAATTGAGATACAGAGAGAATAAGTCACCTCTCCAGAGTCATAGAGCTACTAAGTATCTGAGAGGATTTAAATCCATGGCTTCCTGACATTCTATCCACTACACAGGTTATTCTATATATCACTTTGCCTCTGAAAAAGACTGTAATCCAGTCTCAATCAGGTCACTGGTTCTTTTGTCTTGACAATCAGAACATTCTTCCTTCATTTTAATCTCAGAGATGGCATTGACCTATGAAAGGAACTAAGGGGGCTCTGTTATAAGAGAACCTGGGTTTAAATATGCTCCAATAGGTATCACCTGTGTTATATGATCCTGGGCAAGTCTCTTAACCTCTCTGAGTTTCAGTTTCCTCATCTGTAAAGTGGGAAAATATCTAAGAGCTCTTTTATTTGTGGATCTATGATCCCATGATCTTCCTATCACCAAATGAGTTAGAGACTCTGGATCTCCATTAGAGGGGCAACTTTGGAAAGGCCCTTTTCCTGTTTTCCTCTATATAAAAGTAATATAACAGGATAAGAACTGGGGAACTGTTAATTCGAACAAGGCAAAGAGATAGCTAGTTCTCCTTTCCTGCCTGTCTCCGGAGCCAGAAGATAAATGGGAATGTTAGTTCATTAGCAGTGTTTTTCACATATTCAGAGATGGTGAGAGATTTAGCTGGACAAGACAAATGAGGAGAAAACTCAAGGGAGGAGTAGAATTGATTAAGTTAGGTGATGACTCTTGCCACTAAACCCCCTGGCTTCAATAATTCAACAAACATTTATTAAGTGACTTTGAAGTGCAAAGGCACTGTGTTGGGCACTGGGGATACAAAGAGATAGAACATCAGCCTTGCTCTTAAGTAATCATCCAATAAGTATTTATTAAGAGCCTGGCACTGTACTAGATGGTGAAGACACAAAGACAAAAGGGAAGCAGCTCCTGCTCTCTGGTACGCAACCAAAAGAATTAACTGAAACTCAGGAGACCAGGGTTTGAATTTTGATGACACTAGCTGTGTGACTTTGGGTGTGTAGCTTATTAACCTCTCTGAGCCTCAGATGCTTTGTGCCTAAAATCTAGTTAATATCTGCATTACCTGCCTCATAGGGTAGACATAAAGTAAGTTCTTTGCAAATCTTAAAACACTCTAGAAATAAAATAACTCATGATCATGAGGGTAGGAGAGAGCAGGAAGAGCACTAATATAGGATTGTTGATTATAAAGCTGGTAAGTCAAGCCCTTGACTTGGACATGCAACAAAGACAAAGATTTCAACAGACAGAAATGAAGAAAAGAGTCCATTCTGGATGGAGGATGATGGAGGGAGAGAAGAGAAAGATTTGAGAGAAAGGGTATAAAGATGGGGCAAAGTAACAGTTAGCCTAGGAAAAGATTCTCTATCTGCTCCTGGTGGCCCAACCACCAGACCAAAAGACAAAATCTATATTGCAGGGAATTCTCACAAAAACTCTAAAGCTACTTCAGTCCCCAAGAAGCAGCCAAGTCATGTCCTCTGACCTCCCAAAGCCTGCTTTGTATATACCATTCCATGTATGTGCGCTACCCTTTCCTACTTCTCTTTACCAAATTGTGTCTCTCCCTTTCTCCGAAACTACTCAGAATGAATCTTGAGGATACCCCAGAGTATGGCAAAGATTATTTTGATTTTTTTGGTTTGTATCTTCATATAGTAGGCATTTTATAAAATATCTGTTAAAGTTTTGCTGATTCATTTATTCCAGCTTCCTCTCAGCATTTAGATTCTGAAACTCTTTATAGCCTACAGTTACTAGGAGATAGAGAAATATACTTTGGAATTTTTTTGGACTTTTTAATATACATTGTGTATATACACACATGTATGTATATGTGCATGTATGTATATACTTATTCTATTCCCTTTTCCCCTCCTGTAATTAGACAGTAAGCTTGTAAAGGTAGGAACCATAGCTTCTCTTTCTTTGGTATCTTCCTTCTTAGATTCTGAAACTCTTTATAGCCTATAGTTACTAGGATACAGAGAAATATACTTTGGAATTTTTTTGGACTTTTTAATATACACTGTGTATATACACACATGTATGTATATGTGCATGTATGTATATACTTATTCTATTCCCTTTTCCCCTCCTGTAATTAGACAGTAAGCTTGTAAAGATAGGAACCATAGCTTCTCTTTCTTTGGTATCTTCCTTCTCCCCATAGTACCTAATTATCACATTCTGTGGCACAGTGGGCACACAATTAATATTTCATGACTAACAAAACCAAAAAAATTTGAAAGTTAATGAAGCTGCCCTACTCTCACAGAATACAGCCAGAATATGCTACAGCATCACTTTAAATGGGCTTGGGAGCCAGAGAACAGAGCTCTTCACTGAAAACTAAGCACCATAAGACAGGAAAGAATTTAGATCACTTCTAATTTCATTAGAGAGATCCGGGGATACACCAACCACCTGATTTTGGTGCCAGTGTTTGAACTCTGAATGGATCCTCATGCCTTCACACTATCCTGCAAGTGTCAGGAATCTTTCCAATGAGTGGCCAGGGACCTAGACTATTTATATATACACTTATTTGGGCCTCACACCTCCTGGCTCCCAGAGGGGTAGGTCAGGGAAGGAGATGGTGCGATTTCTGGAAGTTCCAATTGAATCAACTGTCTGCTAATTCCCTCAGCTTTACAATGACAGAATAAATCAGCCCATTTCCAGAAATCTTGTCCCTTTAGAATTCCTCTTTGGTTAGGATCCTTTCCCAGCCCACCCGGTCCCAAACTTTAGGATCCCAAGGAACATCTGGCAACCTGGTAGAGAAGCCTGACTAACATTAACAGATCTCCTCCTTCCCATGCCTAAGGCTTCACTTAGTTCTCCTATAGCAAGATTCCTCCCTCAGTTGATTTCTCTATTCTCGTTAAACATAGGTTGAATAAAAGATTTAGCAGTGGATCGATTATTCATATCTTCTCTGGCTTCCCCTAAATAGATGAGTACACTGCAAGAAGGAATAAGGAATTAATATCTCTTCCCCTACCCCCATATAGAAAGGATAGGAACTGGGGTAAGAATTGGATGATCAGCAATGATGATTCTACGTCAAAAATTGAAGGAGGAGAAGCCATAATATTGGTATTTAATAGGAATAAAGCTATAAATTGGAATTTCATAAAATATTGTCCAGTAAGAAATGGAATAATTTCTAAATTCATAATTTCATCAATATAGAGAACTCCTAGTGAGGATTTACTTAAGTCAAGTAGGAGATAGAGATTGGACCTATAACTTCAGGTATAGAACAAGTTCAAGTGAGGAAACAGCACCTTTTTAATAAATTAACATCTTAGAGAGCTGTATAGCTTTAGAACATGAAGAGGTCAGTGACTTACTTGTCCAGGGTCACAAAGCCAGTTTCAAAGCATGTTTCAGAGAAGGGGCTTGAATTCATGTGTTCCTAGTTTTGAGGCTAACTCTGGAAGTTCCCAAACTTTTTTATCCAAAGGGTATCCTCAGTGTTTCAGTAAATTTTTCCAATAGCACCCCTAAGTCAAAAGAAATACCTAATATTTTCCTATATTAGTTATGTTTGCATTTTTAAATTTTACAGCATCAAGTGAGGTCACTGGAGTGTCCAATTGCAGTTTGGGAACTTATACCATGATGCCTTTAAGAAAAGTATTTGGAATTTAAAAAAAAAAAAAAAAAAAAAAAAAAAAAAAACATGGTAAGAATGACTTGAACTGATCCAGAATGAAGAAAGCTGAATCAGAAGGATGGGATCCATTGTAATTACAATAATATAAAGGAAAAGAAATGGTCGTATTCTCCCTCACATTTTTATACCATCACTAGCTTCAGGCCAGAATTAAGAATGAAAAACTTATAAAGTACAGGACTTATATTACAAGAAAATAGGTGTATTCTTCTTTCTAACAGACTGCCATTGTGGTAGTAAAACTGGCTATATTAAAATGAAGATTTTGCCCTCTTTGGTACATAAAATTTGATGCAGATTTACCTTTTAAATTGAGATTTATTTGCTATTTATGACCAACTGAAAAACCAAAGTCCCCCACAAAGGTCATTTCAGATAGTCCCAGTTTTAGACACTTCACTGTTCCTCTCCAGATTTCAGTCCAGAAATTGCTCAGAAGCCAGAGTTTTCCATACTGACATTTGTCAAGTAGCTTATGTCTTGGGGGGCAGCATTCCCCATTCTCTTTCCTCCCCCTTTCCAATTTCTTTCCCTTCTTCCTTCCCTACCCGCCTGACAAAAAACAAACCCTGTTGCTTAGAGATGAAACATTCCTGATCTTTAAGCTTCTTTTCTCCTTTAGCTGGGGCTGGGCTAGGAGGCCCAACCTTAGAGGGAATTATCCCCAAATTCAGAGCACTCTTCCTAGTTCTAGTCAGTTCTTTTCCTAACTCTCCTCCTCCTTTCACTAACCCACCAAAATCCAGATTTGAAAAGGCCCAATAGGCTTGAACTAAAATGTTCTCACAGGAAGACAAGGCCCCTTTGAGAGTAATGTGTTTACCCCTATAGAAAGGAAGGAATGGGATTGCCATGGCAACAAACTTCTTTCCCTTTCCCCACCCCCATCCCCAATCTCTCCCAAATCAAGCTTGGCTTTGGCAGGGCTACCCTGGGTTAGTTAGGGAAAAGGTCCCAATAGTTTCCATCCCTTTAAACCAAGGGATGTTTCACCTTTTTTTGTATCACAAAGCCCCTTTGGCAATTTGGTGAAACCTATTGAACCCTTCTCAGAAATGACATTTTAAAATGTATAAAGTAAAATGAAATGATCATAAAAGGAATTGATTACATTGAAAAGAAAATGAAAACTTCCCCCAAGTTCACAGCCCCCTGAAATCTATCCTTTAGATCCTTTGGTAATTCATGTACCCCAGGTTAAGAACCTCTAAATAAGTCTATCCATACCCCCCAAGTAGAAATTGCTTTCCTCCTCTCCAAGCCTTTGAAGCTGGGGTGGAGTAGGGAGCTTTTTAGCCTCCTGTGGCTAGAATCCTAGTGAGTATCTAGGGCCTGAATAGGATTAGCATTTCCCCAATCACAGGCCAAGCTGTCCCTCAGTTTATGAAATCATGAACTGTACTAGGACTGCTGAGAAGGAAAAGTCTCAGAGCTAGGACTAGAGCAGTCTCCAAAGCAACTATCCCATTGGATCCCCTCCACTGAAGGAGGAGACCCCACCCTAGGAAGCAACTCTGCTCTCCTTTACCCAAATTTCAGCCCTCTGTTCCCCAACCCCACCCCAGCCAGGCAGTAGCACAATCTGAGCAGAACACATAGCCAGCTGTTAATGGGATTTATTTATTGATGTAATTCATTATGGGAGAGTCTAACAGTGAGTCATCAAGCACAAACCCTGAGCAGGGGAGGGAGGAAAGGAGGAAAGATAGTTTTTTTCATCTGACTGGCCATTCACACCCACCACCTCCTCTGACTTAACCTCTCAGGCCAGGCCAGGCCAGGCCAGGCCATGCCAGAAGAGTCTCTGGAAAAGAATTGCAGAAAATCTGCTGGCTTGAATTTGACACTAACAACTTAAGAGAGGAAAAAGACAACTCCCTACAGTTCAGCTCATCTCTGCTAAGAGCTTCCTCTCTCCCTCCCCAGCTTTTCACTATACCTTCGAAGGATTCCTTGCCAAGCCAGACTTTTAGGGGAAATGTTCAGACACAGACTCAAAGGCCTTCCTAACTGCATGTTCCTCCCATGTACTCTCCCCCCAGAGAACTGATAACGAGCACATTCTCTAAATAATTCAGTCCGCAAATTGCTCTGTGGTTAGAAGGGGCTTATTTATTTATTTTTCATCCGCCCATCTCCTCTCTATGTTTCTTCAGCAGGAAGCACTTTTATTATCCTAAGCCTTGAGGGCTGCTATAGAACTAAAGTTGTAAATACCTTCCAAAAAAGAGCCTAATGCCCTTTACATGTGATTCTAGGGTGAAATCTCTCAATTCTGGGATTTTCCCCAGAATTTCCCAGAATTTTGCCTGATTTTTCTCACTGATCTGGCCAGAAAGATCAATTATTTTAAGTCCTTTGCTTTATGTGTGTGTATGTGTGTGTGTGTGTGTATGTGTGTGTGTGTGTTGTGAAGTATGGTATAGCCCTCTATCTTGGTGAAAAGGAGGAACAATGTCCAGGAGGCTGGGGGGTAGCAGCCTGAATAATTGATATCAAGGATGTATATACACATATACATGTATGTATGTATATATGTATGTATGCATAAGCATGTGTTTATATTACATAGATACAAAAGGCTTGCAAAAGTCTTGGTACTTTTAAGCTTTAATCGCTTAAATTTTAATAAAACTTTTGGGAGGTCATGTATATACACATTCAAACATTCATATAAGAGACTAGGGTTGCATCTTTACATCAGCCCCCTAAAATCTTAGGGACTAATAGCCCTCAGTCTATATCTAACCCTTTTGTGACTTATTTCCTCCAGGTAATTTCAACTGAATGTCACCTGTACAAGCATGTTAGTAGGGTTAGAGTTGCCACACTATGATTTTTCCTTTGTTCCCATCCACCCCCAGATACATACTTCCATTCAGCCTACAGCTTTGCCTTAGATAGGTCCCTAATATCCACATACACAGGAGTAACTTCATATACGAATATACATCATATCACAAAATATTTGGGCTAAAAGAGATCTTTAGAGAGAATATTGATTTCCAATTCCTTATTTGACTTACAATAAAATAAGATTATAGAATCATAAGTTTAGAGCTCAAAGTAACCTGAGAAGATATTGGATTGCTTGCTGTCTTGGAGAGAGGGAAGAAAGAGAAAGAGGGAAAAAAACTTGGAACACAAGGTTTTGAAAACTATCTTTGCATGTATTTGGAAAAATAAAACAAAACAAACAAAAATAACCTGAGAGGTCATGCTGAGTTTCTTAAACTTTTTTCACTCACAACCCCTTTTCACCCAAGAAATTTTTACATGACTATATATATATATATATATGTATATGTATATACATATATATATGAAAGAGATATACAAATCAAATATTTACTGATAATAAATAATAATTTCACAACCTCACACACACATATAGCAATGAGACCCTATATAGCTGAGATCTAGAATAACATTCATTTTATAGATCAGGAAACTGAGAGCCTTAAAGTGACTTGTCCAGGATTACACAGATCACAAAGTAAATAGCAGAGCTGGGATTGAAAATCAGTTCCTCAGACTCCACATTCTACTGTGCCATAATACTTCCTTTAAGGAGATTCAGGAGCAGAATGAGATGAGGACAAAAGGCAAGACATTTATTTGTTCTTTGTCACATAAAACCCCCAACTCTCAGACCCATGATCTTGACATAATTGTTGTTGTCCGTCAAAGAGGACCAATGACATCACAAGTGATGTCTTGACTCATGTTTGAATTGAATGTAAGTGAGGTAGAGTTGCACACAGTCATCAGCTTCACTCTCTCTTCCAGAATCCTCCAAATCCAGTGACAGAACAAGAATCAAGATGACTGGCAATGGCCCAGGATGCAGTTTATGCCCTTGGCATCTTCAATGGCTGACTAAATTCTAAATACTGCAAGTACCAGCTTCAGCCACCTTCATGGTCATAGGAATAAATTGTCCTTGTTAGCCCAATCCACTGAAAGTTTGGAGTAGATGTCTCCCAAAACACTCACAGATATGAGGCTCTCCATTATCCTCATCATGGTTTAACCTGTCTGCCGAAACAGTTTACCAGGATGTGGCCATTGCAAGTGCTGCAGCTTCTTGGAGCCAAAGGGGAGAGTTGGGTGAATCAGGTGGACATCAAAAGTAGAAAGCAGCCATGAAAAATGCTTGGCTAGTCCTCCTCAACATTTCCCTCATATATGCCCACTTGAAGTATTCAAAACGTGTGCGCACGCGCACACACACACACACACACACACACACACACACACACACACCCTAGGAGTAAAAATGATTTCCTTTAGTTTTTTCCTTCCAACTGAGTGAGTTTCAGAAGAAAACCAAAATTCTAAGCTAACTTGGTAAGGGAAGTCCTTTAGTTCTCTCTAATACAAGTCTTCATATGCTATACTGTTGCCCACAGACCCTATCTTTGACTAAAATATTCTGTAAGAAACAGTAGCAAAAGAAATCAACAACCAGAGGCTGGACAAAGAGCACTTGCCAAAGTGAAAACACAAGGAAGCAAGGATAATGGCATTCCAGCAATTCAGTGTATCCTGGTGTCAGAGCAAGGAAACCCTGGGCTTGGCAGTGGCCCCCAGTGTTTCCCTTGGCAGAGAACAAGGGGGAGAAAGCATCCTTCAAGGAAAAAGGAGCAACGAACATTACCTAGATGCTAGAAAATCAAAATGGCAAAAAAACAAAAATCCAAACTGCAGCAACAGCAGATAAAAGGCTCACAGGGACTAAAGCACCATCTCAAGACACTTAGCCCAAACTCTTCCCTTTATAGATGAGGAAACTGAAGTCAAGGAAGGAATGATACAGATCAACTGCTCACCTCCTCCAACAGAATTTGCTTTCCCTTCCAACAGATAGCCTTTCACTTGGTCTGCTTCTGCCTGAAAATCCTCAAACTATTAATGCTCCTCTCTCCCTTCCAACTCCTCCTTTCATTTTTATAATAAAAGCATTATTCTAAGAAGTCTGTCTGTAGGTTTCACCAGACTGCTGAAGGGATCCAGGACATACATAAAAAAGTTACAAATTTCTGATGCCTGGAGAATTGCTCATAGCACTCACAGGTTAAGTGACTTGCCAATATAGGCCAGGGTGAGACTTGAACTCGTGTTATTTGTTTTAAAACTAGTTCTCAACTGAAATATCAACTGAAGGGGGATACTCATTACTGGGTGATCCTCATTATACATGGTAAGAAGAAAGGCACTAGGGACAGTGGAAAAAGTTGTGGGTTCTAATTAAAATCAAAGACCTGGATTCAAATCTCACTTCTGACAACTACTTCAGACTACTACATATGATGCCTTTAGCAAATGATGACTACATGGAATTAAGGGAAATACAAGAAGACTTGTGTGAACTGATGCAGTATAAAGGAAATGATGCAGAACCAGGAATTACACATAATTCAGAGTAATTTTAATAACCAGTCTTGGTCTTCTAGGACAGAAAATTAAATAAATCTCCTTCCTCTTAGCAAAGAGGTGTGAAACTACAGGGCTAAAAGATTGTCTACTTTGTCAGATTTTGTCACAGTATCAGTTATTTTTTCTTAACTGTTTATTCTTTATTAAGAAAGAAATTCAATTGTAGGGAAGATAGCAGTGTGTTCATAAATGACTTGTAAAACCAAAGACATCAATAAAATATATATTTTAATGACTGAAGGAGGAAAATGTCCCTAAAGCTTCTCCAAAGAGGAAGGGTCGTGGGAGGGACAGAATACATGGGAAAGCAGTATGATATCAAAGAAAAAGGACTAGATTTGAAGTCCTATTTGCTCTTGAGTAAAATAAGGGAATTGAACTAAAGAATTTCTAAGGTCCTTTCCAGCTTTAAGTCCTATAGTCATGACACAAGAGTATAGAGATGGCAGGGAAAGGAAAACTAAAAAGAAATGCAAATGTTGTAGAGTCTGGGTGTAATAGGGTCAAGGAGAAAGCTTAGAGAGAGAACAACCATTTTAATTGAGAATATTCTGTCATTTGACTAATCATATCAATATCAAATATTAAGAGGGACCAAATAAATAAGAATCCCTGTGAGTTACATTTTGACCTAGCTCCAAAATGTAATGTTATCTGTGTTTTATTGTATTTCATTATCTATTGTTTTATTGTATTTTTATTTGTTTTGTCAAATATTTCCCAATTCCATTTTAATCTGGTTTGGGCCACATTCAGAAATATTATAAACTGCATTTGGCTCATGAAACATGACTTTAACACCTCTGATTTATGTGGGAAGGGTCTAAGATATGGCTCTTTTTTAGGTGGCATCCACAGGAAGCTTCTCTAAATTATTGGTTCCCAATCTTACCTGAGAACGTAAATTAAGAACTTCAAATATAAAGGTCATGAAGGGCTCTCTTCAACTTCTCACATAGATACGTCATGGAATAGGGAAGTATACCCATAGCAACTATAGATCTAGAGCAGGAAAAGATATCAGAGTCAATCTAGTCCTTTTATAGATAAGGAAAATGAGGTCCAAACAGGTTAAATTATTTGTTCCACAACACACAAATAGTAAGGTCACCTCTGTAGTATCAGAAGTGAGATTTTAATCCATTACCTTTGACTTGATTCAATCCCCTTTGCATCTCTCCTTGACAAGACAAGTGAGGGTCATAGAATAAGAAAAAGATTTAGAGCTGGAAGGCACCTCAAAGGTCATTTAGTCCAATCCCCTTCATTTCATCAAAAAGGATACCAAGGAATAGAAAGAAGTGAAATTTCTAAAGTCATAAAGGCAGTAGGTGTCAGAGGCAGGATTTAAGCCCAGATCTCTGATTAGATTCCCACTGCTCTTTCCACTGTCCCACAGTGCCTTCCTCTTTTGATGAATGAGTATTTATACTTTCTAGTAGTCTTGTTAGCTGTCAGGATAAGATAACCATTAGTACTTTTTGTTAATCACTACTGGGTAATAAGTAAACTTGTTAACTCAAAACCAGATTGCCATCTTCACTTCCCAGTTGGGCACTTTCAGGTCAAGAATGCAAAAAGGGGGGGGCAGCTAGGTGGCGCAGTGGATAGAGCACCAGCCTTGAATTCAGGAGGACTCGAGTTCAAATCTGGTCTCAGACACTTAATACTTCCTAGCTGTGTGACCCTGGGCAAGTCACTTAACCCCCAGCCTCAGGGAAAAAAAAAAAAAAAAAAAGATACATTGTGAGAAAAGGATGGTACCAAGTAGTGTAAGACCAGCTGAAATCAATAGGTAAATGAATTTTAGTGGGTTTTGGCTTAGCTATTTGCTCAGAGATCAGAATGATCTGATCATATCAACTATCACCACTTCAAAGTGTTACCAGTGACAGGGGCAAGTATTTGGTGGGCTTTACTTGTTATAGTCACTAATTTTTTGGTGAATTTTTGCATTTGTCTCCAAAGCAATTTTTGTTATACATACATTTTACTTTATTTAAGTAAAGCTCCCTTTGAAGCCTTGTGTTCACAAAACAAAAGGCTGCTTTGAGCCCAGTTTAGGGGCTCAAAGAAAAGTCAGGAGCCACTCAACTAAAGTGTCTGAAAGTATCTTATCCTTAGAAGAAATAATGAGAACCTTAGACCTTAGGAACCCAGTATCTCTAACACTAGAGGTTAAGCCCTAAAAGATTTGGCCTCAGTTTAATTTCAGCTCACTCTCTCACTCTACAACTCACTCTACAAAGTGAAAACTAACATAATGAACCATCCTTTTATGAAGCCAGACAACTCAGAACAGAGGGAGGCACTGAGGCATATAAGCTTTTCCTAGTCAAATAGAAACAGCTACATTCCTTCTTATCTCCCTCCCCACTTGATGTGATAGAATATTTTTTAAAATTTAAATAAGTATATCATACACTTTTTCATTTCTTGGCTCAAGATGTTGCTTCACTTGGCAATTTCCTCTGTTTACTAAAACTAAAACAGGAGAGTGCTCATTGAAAGTTTCAAGATTGGGTCTTGTACAAGTAGTGAAAAGGGAAATATATCTCTTACTTCCAGGCACTAACATAAATTCTTTCTATTTCACTGTGTCATCTACTTAGTCCCAGTTGGAAAAAATGGCTATTTTCCCTCCTAGCACTCCATAAAATAATCTTAATCTATGTTCCTATCACCCACCTCTAATCTCTTCCTACATTTAAATGTTATTCACACTTAAACTACCTCCAGGGTTCATTATCCTTCCACTTGTCTTTGGGAAAGCTAAACAGGATAGAGAGTTTCTAACAAAAAACAAAAACAAAATATCACACATACACACAAAACATTCCTCAAAATACACCAGCACACTGACTCCTAGCTCTAATTTTATAATATCCTGGGGAACCCTTCATTTGTCTCAAGCAAGTGGTATGGGATTCTCAAAATTCATTTTATTTCACTATACCTTGTCAAATAGATCTAAAATAACAATTCTAAGAGACTTGAAGAAAATCAGAAAATTAAAATAAAATAAAAAAAACAAGGATAGGCTAAGAAAAGCCCTAAAAGTTTCCTAAAAATTGTAAGTTGATTCTAACTCTTGCATTTCTCTTTTCTTTCTATTCCCCTTTCACACCTTCTCACCTGTTCTACTAGGGTAACTGGTCTTCTTGCTTCTAATCTCTCCCCTTTCCTCTATATACAAAAAAAAATATTTCTATAACACACACACACACACACACACACACACACACACACACACACACACACTTCAGAAGCTCTCTATTGCTTCATGGATAAAGTGTGAACTCCTCAGCTCCACTTTCTGCTTTCCAGCAAAAAAATTAGAAACTGCTCTATGAAATCCCTATTTGCAAAGTACCTGAAATGTATCTCAGCACTGTTTGATCCTTCAAAGGCCACTTTCTCCAGTCTTTCCTAATCTACTCACATGCTAGTTCTCTCTCCTCAAATTACCTGGCATAAATTCCTTAAAGGTAAGGACTGTGTTCTATTTTTTCCTTCTTTATCCTTATATAGGGCCATGTACATAATATAATAAGTGTTAAGTAAATGTTTGTAGATGGCACAGTGGATAGAGCACTGGGCCTAGAGAGAGGAAAACTCTTCCTGAGTTCAAATCTGACCTCAGACTCTAATTAGCTATGTGATTCTAGGCAAATCACTTAAACCCTGTTTGCCTCAGTTTCCTCCTCTATAAAAATGAGCTAGAGAAGGAAATGACAAACCACTCTAGTAACTTTGCCAAGAAAACCCCAAATAGGGTCACAATGAGTTAGACATGACTGAACAACAAAGTACTTATAGACTTGAAAGCTGTTTTTCATGGCTCTACCTCAGCTGTCACACATTTGAAGAGGGTCAATCAGTACAAATGTTCTGAAATATGTTTCCACAAGCATGTCCTAACTGACTACATGTGGAATTCAGCCAAGAACTTTTTTTTTTGTAAATGTCTGAACTATCTTCAGCCTTGATAATCAGTAGCCAGCCTGTGGAAACATTTGTAAAAATGTTTTCATTACACCCAAATGTCTGTTTTTGCTACTGTGACTCTCTGAAAAATATACTTTCAAACCGAAAAAGATTAAAGCTAAATGCTCTTTGTATCAAATATTCATCAACACCATCAAAAGTATTACAAAATGTAAACATTTAGCCTGTTAAAGAACATCCAGATACAACAAGTAATTGTTTATGGAGACAAATTATTTGTCTTATAAAGTACTACTGAAAAGATAATCTAACAACCAAAATTCCTACTATGCCCTTCAGGTGGGTCAGCCTGCCTCAAGTCTCTCCACACTCCAATCCAGTCTCCATTCAGCCACCAAAGTGATCTGCTTAAAGCACAGATCTGATCAAGTCACCTTCCTACTCAATAAACTCCAGTGACTTCCTATTGCCTACAGAAGCAAATACAAAATGCTCAGTTTGGTGTTCAAAGTCCTCCTCAACTTAGTCCTCTTCTGCTTTCCAGTCTTCTTACACCTTACTTTCTGATATGTATTCTTTGATTCATTGACACTGGCCTCTTTGTAATTCTACAGACAAGTCCAAGAACAAACTATCTCTTAGTTCTGAGCATTCTTTCTGACTGCCCCATTTGCCTGGAATGCTTTCCCTCCTCCATTCTCTTTCCCATTAAATTGTAAGTTCCTTGAAAGTAGGAATTGTCTTTTGCTTCTTTTTCTGTCTTCATTTAGCACAATGCCTGGTACAAAATGGGTGTGCTTAATAAATGTTGATTGATTTATTGGAGGTAAAAGTCATTTATTCCTGTTCTGTTTTGGGTAGCGATGGAGAATTGCTTTTTGAACTCTGAAACACCTTCCAAGTACTTTACCACCATGATAGGAAAGGGAGGAAAAATCTCTATTAAAGTCCTCCTCCAATGACTATCATGAGATGGGAATGAGCCTGAGTTCTGAAAAATGATGACAATTCATTGTGACCCCTGGCAGGTCTCACATGAAAGTGCTTCTTCTAGTAAGTCTTCAGCAATGAAATCCATCTGAACCAAATAAGTTCAGAAATGCTCATTACCAGATAAATGACCCTAGCACAGTGATATGCACAAAGTAGGAACTTAATGAAAAACTGGTTGATTGGATACTAGATGATGAATTTGATAATCCTGAAAGTATGTATAGTAATATCAACTAGGTAGTACACTGTAGAAAAAGTGCTGAACTTGGAAGTAAGAAGATCTGAGTTCAAATCCTACTTCAAACAATTAGTTGCATGACCCTGGCCTCTCTGAGTCTCAGTTTCCTCATTTTTCAAATAAAGATAATAATAGCACCAACTTCCCAAGGTGGTTATGAAGATACAATCAGACAAATCACTGTACAACTTAAAATGCTATGTAAATTTTAGCTATTTTCTTCATATGGTGTGATATGAAGAACAATAAATTACAAATGTAAGGAATCTAAATTCTGGGCCCTAGTATGTCACTAACTAGCTTGGAGATCTTACAAAAATCACTTAGTTTTCTCATCTGTAAAATGAAAAGGTTGAAACAGATGACCTCTAAACTCCTCTGCAGCTTTACTAGTCAATCTTTCTGTGTCTAGATCAAGCAATCAATCAAGCACGTACAATACTCCAGACAATAAGTTAAGTGCTAGAGACACAAAGACAAAGACTGAAACAATCTCTGCCTTCCAAGAGGTTATACTCTTACAAAAGACATACATATATAAGATATACAAAACAAATGCATAAATACAAGACTGTGGGGAGGAGAAAATAATGAAATGCCTTATATAGAAAGTGACTATATATTTGATATTATATTCAGTAAATGCATTTATTGTCCTCTATACAATGTATTAGGATTAGGAAGGATTAGGAAGACTCCTCTTTAATAAATTCAGATTTGGCCTCTAGTATGACCTTGAGCAAGTCACTTAACCCTGTTTGTCTCAGTTTCCTTATCTGTAAAATGAGCTGGAGAAGGAAATGGAAAATAACTCCAGCATCTTTGCTAAGAAAACTCCAAATGGGGTCCCAAAGAATTTAGCATGACTAAAATGATTAAACAACTATATAATAAATGCCTGTATTATTTGTTTTGTGGAAATGAAAGAAAATATTTATATTCTACCTAAAAATAAACCACGATTATCTGCCAGATCAAATGTCATCTTTTCATTTCCCAATATCTCCTGTTGCCTAAGATGAAGGCACCCTGTAAAACACCTAAATTATCTCCAAACTGACTACCCTCACTGCCTTTTAAGAACTGAGAGAATGCTGCTAACTTAAGGTTTTATTAGCAATAGCTATCAAATTGTCACAAGGTTAGGTTTTTGTTTTTTTAAGTCAGATTAAGAAGATAGGATGGAAAGAAGAAATTATTAGGCATATATTATGTGGCAGGTACTGTATTGAGCACTTTATAGGTATTATCCCATTTGATCATCACAACTACTTGGGGAAGTATATTCTATTATAATTTCCATTTTATCTCAAAATAGCAAAGCTTATTTTTGAACCCAAACATAAGAATTTACATTTATTATTATTGTTGTTGTTGTTGTTGTTGTTGTTATAGTTCATCTTAAGTGTTTTGACCTAATATTCCAGCTTGTCAAAATATTTTTGAATCCCAATCTCATCATCTAGTGTTTTAGCTATCCCTCTCAAATTTGTGCTATCTGCACATTTGCCATGTCTATCTTTTATACTTTTTTGAAGACATTGACAGGAATGCCAACCAGCACAAGGGCAAAACACAAATCCCTGACACCCTTTACCAGAGACTTCTTTCCAAATTGACAAGATTTCTGGGTTTACCCATTCAACCAAGTCCCATATATTTGTAATTTGTCTTGGCTACATCTCTTCATCTTTCCCAAATGAATAACATGAGAGACTCCATCAAATGCTTGCTAAAATCTAGTTCAAGTATTCACCTTATGTGCATCAGTTTCTTCATCTAAAAGAGTAAGGAAGATAGGAAAATAACTATAGAAGAAAAGATCGGGGGAGTTTTATAGAACTAAAACAGCAAGATGAAGCCAAAAATGGGATGAAGCTACCAACAAACCTTAAATGATCTAGGGGTGCACTCCACTATCGGGGGTCCTGGTCAGATCACAACTGTAGTACCAAGGCCACTTTCTAATGCCACATCTTAACAATGACAATCAGAAATGGACAACTGTCCAGAAGAGGGTAAAAAGAATGGTGAAAATTCTTAAGTTTAAGGCATGTAAAGATTGGCTGAAAGAATTTCAGCTGTTTAACTGTAGTACAAGAAACTTAGCAAAATCAAGAAGCATATGTTAGGTGGCTACAGGAGGCCAGGCACTGTGTTAATCTCTAGGCATATAAAGAAAGGCCAAGGGCAGTCCCTTGTTCTCAAGGAGTTCATAATCTGGGGGGATACAAGAGCTAACTTCAAGTCTCTGAAGAGCTGTGACACAGAAAAAGGATTGGATGTGGTATGCTTGGGATTGATAGGAAGAAAAACTTCCTAACAATTATAGAAAGGAAGAAAAGAAGCATTTCTTAGGCACCTACTATGTGCCAAGAAGTGTTAAGTGCTTTACAAATGTCTTATTTGGTGCTCATGACAATGCTGGGAAGTGAGTACAATTATCTCCATTTTACAGTTATGGCAGTGAAATGACTAATTATAACTATCCAGAGGTGGAATGAATTGTCCTGGTAATTAGTAAATTCCCACCAAAGTTGGATATATGTAAGATATGCTATAGAAGTAATTTTTTTTAAGGCATAGGTTATACTAGATAGAAAAATTACTTCCAACTTTGGGATCTGTAGACTAGTCTGTGACTTATCTATTAAAAGTTACGATGATTGTGTGTTATAGAATCATATAACATGAGAGTTGGAAAGTACCCCTAGTGTGTGAGACTCAACTTTTTCGGTGATATAGGCCCCTTTATCAGTCTGATAAAGCCTATGAATTCCTTCAAAGAATAGTGTATTTAAATACATAAAATAAAATACATAAGATTACCAAGGAAACCAATAACTTTGAAATAAAAATGTAACTAAGTTCATTGACACTGAGTTCTCTGTGGATTTGATGTTAACAACCCCTGATTTTGTTCAAATCCTTTATTTTATAGAACTAAGTGCAACCAAAAACTGAAAAGTAATTTTCATGAACTTTTTAGTGAGTTTTTCTTAGATGACCTTATCATTTTATTACTTAAGGATGTGACTCATCTTGTTTTGATCTTTTAAAAATTAGTTATCAGAAATTGTAGTATGTCATCTTGTGACACTTTCTGGCCATGGCACATCTGGCTAGTTTCTTCTATTAGATTGCAAAATCCAGAGTTATTAGACCTACATCTTAAGTTTGTTCCAATTCAACTCACCACACATTTATCAGAAAGCAGTAGGAAAAGTGCTGAATGTAGAGTCAAAAGAGATGAATTCAGATCTCTGTTCTACCACATACTATGTGATTTTGGGCAAGTCAGTTGGGTTTCCTTATCTATGAAAAAAAGAAAGATGTACTAGATAACCTCTTAAAGTCTCTTTCTTTTTCTTAGTTTTTAAAATATCTATATATGCATATAGATATTTTAAATTTGTGGAATAAAACAAGCATTTCCATAACATACTACAATTAAAAGATAGTTGTAGGGGCAGCTAGGTGGCACAGTGGATAGAGCACCAGCCTTGAATTCAGGAGAACCCGAGTTCAAATCTGGTCTCAGACACTTAACACTTCCTAGCTGTGTGACTCTGGGCAAGTCACTTAATCCCAGCCTCAGGAAAAAAAAGAAAAAAAAAAAAAAAAAAAAAAGATAGTTGTACATGAAACTTCAGATCTCCTAAATCCTTTCAAATATACAACAAAATTATCATTTAAATAAAAAATAGCTCTCTTTCACTTCTAGAGCTTTGATGTTGTGAACAAGATATTCACTTGCATCACTCAAGGCAAGCAACAATGTGGATAGTGTCCTAGATCTGAAGTCAAGAAGAACCAAGTTCAAAACTCACACTTAACTTGAACCTTCTGTATTAGAGCAAGTGATTTAATCCCCAATAAAATTAATCCAAATAAAGATGCTACAAACTAGAGAGTGAAAGGTTATGTTAGTGAAAGGCCATAACCCAACCTTAACATTGTTCAAACCAGTATACTTTCCTCATACCAAAGGTTTTCTTAACTACTAGATAATATTTTATGAGCCAATCATCAGCTAGGCTTCTTTCAAATCATTTCTGCAAATAGTTAGTTGCAAATAATATGCCCTGCAGATCTTAATAATGAAAAGAAAACTGATAACACAGATATCATTTTACCTCACTCTAGTCCTCATTCTTTCATACAGACAAATTTCCTGTGCTGAAAAATCCCTATCACCTAGGTAACCTAATTTTTTTTTTTAAATCCCATGTGACCTCCACTGGCTCATTACATTTTGTTTAAGAAAGAGATGATGCCCCCAACCAAAAATTAAACTCGAAATACAAAAATTAAAAGGAGAAATCAATAAAATTGAAAGTAAAAAAACTATTGAATTAATAAATAAAACCAAGAGTTGGTTTTATGAAAAAGCCAATAAAATAGATAAACCTTTGGTAAATTTGATCAAAAAAAAGAAAGAGGAAAATCAAATTGATAGTCTTACAAATGAAAAGGGGGATCTTTCCACCAATGAAGAGGAAATTAGAGAAATAATAAGGAGTTACTTTGCCCAACTTTATGCCAATAAATTTGATAACTTAAGTGAAATGGATGACTTCCTCCAAAAATATAGGCTCCCTAGATTAACAGAGGAGGAGATAAATTGCTTAAATAGTCCCATTTCAGAAAAAGAAATAGAACAAGCTATTAATCAACTCCCCAGGAAAAAATCCCCAGGGCCAGATGGATTCACATGTGAATTCTACCAAACATTTAAAGAACAATTAGCCCCAATGTTATATAAATTATTTGAAAAAATAGGGGATGAAGGAGTCCTACCAAATTCCTTTTATGACACAGACATGGTACTGATACCTAAACCTGGTAGATCGAAAACTGAGAAAGAAAATTATAGACCAATCTCCTTAATGAATATTGATGCTAAAATCTTAAATAAGATATTAGCAAAAAGACTTCAGAAAATCATCTCCAAGATAATACACTATGATCAAGTAGGATTTATTCCAGGAGTGCAGGGCTGGTTTAATATTAGGAAAACTATTAATATAATTGACCATATTAATAATCAAATTAATAAGAACCATATGATCATCTCAATAGATGCAGAAAAAGCATTTGACAAAATCCAACATCCATTCCTACTAAAAACTCTTGAGAGTATAGGAATAAATGGATTATTCCTTAGAATAATCAGGAGTATATATTTAAGACCGTCAGTAAGCATAATATGCAATAGAAATAAACTGCAACCTTTCCCAGTAAGATCAGGAGTGAAACAAGGTTGCCCACTATCACCATTACTATTCAATATAGTACTAGAAACGCTAGCCTCGGCAATAAGAGCCGAGAAAGAGATTCAAGGAATTAGAGTAGGAAATGAGGAAATTAAACTATCACTTTTTGCAGATGACATGATGGTATACTTAGAGAACCCCAAAGACTCTGCTAAAAAGCTACTAGAAATAATTCAAAATTTCAGCAAAGTGGCAGGATACAAAATAAATCCACATAAATCCTCGGCATTTTTATATATCACTAACAAAATGCAACAGCAAGAGATACAAAGAGAAATTCCATTCCAAACAAATGTTGATAGTATAAAATATTTGGGAATCCATCTACCAAAGAAAAGTCAGGAATTATATGAGAAAAATTACAAAACACTTGCCACAAAAATAAAATCAGATTTAAATAATTGGAAAGACATTCAGTGCTCTTGGATAGGCCGAGCGAATATAATAAAGATGACAATACTCCCCAAACTAATCTATTTATTTAGTGCTATACCAATCAGACTCCCAAGAAACTATTTTAATGACCTAGAAAAAATAACAACAAAATTCATATGGAAGAATAAAAGGTCAAGAATTGCAAGGGAACTAATGAAAAAAAACTCAGAGGAAGGTGGTCTAAGTGTACCTGATCTAAAGCTATATTATATAGCAGCAGTCACCAAAACCATTTGGTATTGGCTAAGAAATAGACCGGTAGATCAGTGGAACAGATTAGATACAAAGGACAAAAAAGGGTACATCAATAGCAATCTAATCTTTGACAAACCCAAAGATTCCAACATTAGGGATAAAAATTCATTATTCGGAAAAAACTGTTGGGAAAACTGGAAATTAGTATGGCAGAAATTAGATATGGATCCACACTTAACACCATATACCAAGATAAGATCAAAATGGGTCCATGATTTAGGCATAAAGAGGGAGATAATAAATAGATTAGAGGAACAGAGGATAATCTACCTCTCAGACTTGTGGAGGAGGAAGGAATTTATGACCAGAGGAGAACTAGAGATCATTATTGATCACAAAATAGAAGATTTTGATTACATCAAACTAAAAAGTTTCTGTACAAATAATACTAATGCAAACAAGATTAGAAGGGAAGTAACAAATTGGGAAAATATTTTTAAAAACAAAGGTTCTGATAAAGGTCTCATTTCCAAAATATATAGAGAACTGACCATAATTTATAAGAAACCAAACCATTCTCCAATTGATAAATGGTCAAAGGATATGAACAGACAATTCTCAGAGGAAGAAATTGAAACTATATCCACTCACATGAAAGAGTGTTCCAAATCACTACTGATCAGAGAAATGCAAATTAAGACCACTCTGAGATACCACTACACACCTGTCAGATTGGCTAAGATGACAGGAACAAATAATGACAAATGTTGGAGGGGATGTGGGGAAATTGGGACACTAATACATTGCTGGTGGAGTTGTGAAAGAATCCAGCCATTCTGGAGAGCAATCTGGAATTATGCCCAAAAAGTTATCAAACTGTGCATACCCTTTGACCCAGCAGCGCTACTACTGGGATTATATCCCAAAGAAATACTAAAGAGCGGAAAGAGACATATATGTGCCAAAATGTTTGTGGCAGCTCTTTTTGTTGTAGCTAGAAACTGGAAGATGAATGGATGTCCATCAGTTGGAGAATGGTTGGGTAAATTGTGGTATATGAAAGTTATGGAATATTATTGCTCGATAAGAAATGACCAGCAGGAGGAATACAGAGAGGGTTGGAGAGACTTAAATCAACTGATGCTGAGTGAAATGAGCAGAACCAGAAGATCACTGTATACTTCAACAACGATACTGTATGAGGATGTATTCTGATGGAAGTGGAAATCTTCAACATAAAGAAGATCCAACTCACTTCCAGTTGATCAATGATGGACAGAGGTAGATACGCCCAGAGAAGAAACACTGGGAGGGGAATGTAAATTGTTAGCACTAATATCTGTCTGCCCAGGTTGCATGTACCTTCGGATTCTAATGTTTATTGTGCAACAAGAAAATGATATTCACACACATGTATTGTACTTAGACTATATTGTAACACATGTAAAATGTATGGTATTGCCTGTCGTCGGGGGGAGGGAATAAGGGAGGGGGGGTAATTTGGAAAAATGAATACAAGGGATAATATTATAAAATATATATATATATATATAATAAAAAAAAATTAAAAAAAAAAAAAAAAAAAAGAAAGAGATGATGAACAGTCTTTTTTTTTTTTTTTTGCAGTCCTCCACATATTTATTGCTTTTTCATATAAAACTTTCATCCTTATCTCCAAGAAATGGTAATAATAATAATAATAACAAAATTGGCATTTATATGTCACTTAAAGATTTACAAAATACTTACTACATATTTATATCATTTGATTCTCACAACAACCTGGGAGCACAAATTTTACAAATAAAGAGCCCTGAAGTTCAGATAGGTAAGATGATTTACCCAGAATCATAGAGATAAGTATCTAAGGTAGGATTTGAATTTATATGTTCCTGACTCAATAATTCAGGATTCTACCTATTGTATCACTTAGCTGCCCAAGTTTTTTCCCAAAGACCTGTTCTCTTTATTCATCCCTTTTCAATTCCTCTTATCACAAAAGTTCCCCTCAACTCCCTCCCTTAACTTTCTCTTCCCCTTTCAGCAAATGAAGCCAATAGTTAAAGAAAATTATCCCTTTTTTCCCTCTCCTTGCCTCAATTCCTCTCTCCTCTCCTGGCATAGCCTGAATTGAAATCAATGCCAATTTCATTAAAGAGAAAAGGCAAACTCATTTGAGATTCATCACTTCCCCACAACTTCTTTGTTGGAAGTGAGGCTTCCCCTCAGTTCTGTGAGTTCCAACTCAGCTCATTGGCTATGGATGAAAGCAAATGAACCCCATAGGGGGAGCTGGAAGTGGTAAAGGTGGCAATGACTATCTTAGTAAGTACTCTGTGACAAGAAGATGATTTTCAAATGAACTGGGGATAACGGGGCTGGAGAAGAGAAAGGAAAAGAGGAAGTCTTGTCCTCTAGTTGCCCTTTTGCTTAACCCTGTTGTGGTTTCTCCATATTTCTCCACCAGTCAATTTAGTTTCACCCTGGGTCTCCAAGTTCACTGCCCTGTGTTTTCATCTCATTATCAACATCAGTTCATATTTGGCTCAGTTTTAATCAGCTCCTCCATCTAAGAATAAGATGTATTTTTTTTCTTTGTGTGCTCACCATGGCCATGTTAGTGGGCTCAGTGTAGAGTTGGTTATTTCTGTATATTTCCCATGAGTCTGAAAAAAAATCCTTTATGTTTCTTCTTGAGACTAAAAGATCAATGATAGAACAAAGAATTGGGATGGATGAACATACAATCAACACTCCTAATGATTCATGAACAAATAATAAACTTTGTGGATTATTCAAGGTTTATTTATTAAATAACGAGCTACTTTCCTAAGAGCCTTCAACAGATTTTGGAGTTTCCTCTCACTCCTTCAGTTCTTCAGCTGCTCTGGTAGGATAAATTGGAATTATTATTAGCCTGAGCAAAAATTCAGGAATGTCGATTTGTTTCTTCTCCCCTTCTCCAAATGTATATAATACAATAAATTCAAGAAGAATTAGGAAGTTCTGTTATTTCTTCTCTGTGAAAATTGGATAAACTATTTTACCATTCATAACACATTCTCAGTAACCATTTTCCAGTTTTCTTGTGGGTCTCTTCACTAGGAAATGTAAGGCACTGACAGAATGCTCTTGTCCATCTTCTGTCAGCAACAAGTTTTGCTAAATATGTCAAAGGCCCATGGACTCATGTCTAACTATCCTGCTCTGGAAGAATGAGCATTAAATAGGAAATCTGGAATCTTGTGCTCAGGTCTGAAAAATATCCACTCATTAGGCGAGGTCAAGTGACTTCCCTTTCCATGTTTCCTTTTTCTTCCTGTCAGATGAGAGAGCTGGACTATATGAAACTCTTCCCAGCTCTAAAATACTCTGATTCCTCTCTTAGTGTCCTGTAAATGAACTAGAGCTGATCCATTTCTCTATTTCCAGAAGAAATCACCTTCCTTAAAGCAGAGGAAAATCTCTCCTACCAAATCTCTTTTCCAAAGCCCTTCAGAGCCACATGTCACACTCTCACATAAATCACCTGTTCTGATAACTTCATGCCTTCCTTTAGAATTTCTTCATTATAGCGAACCTAAATTTAAACTCCTCCCCTAGCAACTTGATACATTCCTCAGGAGGGAAGGAGAACAGCAAGAAGTCTACTCCTTCCATATGAGAGTCCTCTAACTTTTCTGCCTTCTTCAGCAATTCAGAATGCAGGCTAAGTTACATGAGGCTGCAACATTTCTAGATCTATGAAAAACCACAAAGTATATCAAGCAAGTAACCACACTTCCACTTCACACCCTAGAGCAACAAGAGTCATGAGATTTAAAAAATCAAGCAAACTTGATCCCTTCTTGCTCTTTCTTGCACTCATGTAAACCTCCTAATTGGCTCCCCCTGCTTCCATCCTCCTCTCTCTCTAATTCGCCTTCTATAGAGGTCAAATTATAATTGCTAAAACTCACATTTATTCTTCACTCTTTTCTCCTCTCTCCTCCCTTCCTTTCTCTCTCCCTCTCTCTTCTTTCTTTATCCCCTTTCTTTTTCTCTCTCTTTTTTGTTTTCCTTGTCTCCCTTCCTTCTTTGTCTCTGTTTCTCTCTCCCCCTCTCCCTCTCTTTCCTCTCCCCTCTTCCTTCTTTCTCTTCCTCCCCCACCTCCCTTTCTCCCTTTACCCTATAAAGTAGGGTATCCTATAGGGTATCCCTATAAAATCCTATAAAGCCCTTGAGATCAGGGATTATTTTTTGCTTTTCTTTGTATTCCCCAGCTCTTAGCACAGTTCCTGGCACAAAGCAGTAGCTTAATACATGTTTGCTTCCTTCTAAGATAAAATGCAAGATTCTCGGCCTGGCATTTAAAGCCCTTCACAATCTGGCTCCCACCCATATTTCCATGAATAAATGAATGAATTCAATCTTTCCAATCTTACCTCTAATTACTCCTCTTTATGTACTCTATATTCCACACAAACTGGCCTACCTACTAGTTGCTCTGCAAGTTCACAACAGGCTCCATGTCCCTGCTTAGTTAGTTCCCAAGGATTGGTATATATTTCTTTTTACCTAAAGATTTCTTCAAAATGCCAGCTCCTACATAAGGCCTTTCCTGATCTCTCCAGTTTGTCAGTACTCTGTCTCCTGAAATTATCTGTATATGCTATTTATTTAATTATCTGGGCTCAATTTAACTGAGGGTCTTGTGACTGAAATTGAAAATCTAACTGGGCTGGGGGGAAGTATCCAGAATATCTGAGAAACTGGCTACATATCTTAGAATATATGGTATTGGGGACAGAGGAATTAAAAAAGAGACTGGAAGTAGATGGCAGTGATTTAGTGTGGCTAGCCCTTCTTTTTCCCTTAGAGATTATTCTAGAAGCTGGAAATGGGAAGTGATGGTGTGAGGGAAGATACAAGAGAGAACTTTCCCTTTTCTCTATTAACATCTCCAAATGTCTATAGCGAACAACAGAAGAGGATGGTATAAAAAGGGGAAGGAAACAGTCAGCCAGATATTGATTTTGTGGCAGAAGAAAAAAAAGAGGGGGGGATTCCTGCAAAGAAATAGAATTTGGTAGAATCATACTTGTAGTAGAGTTAGCAGTGTCCCCAGGGAGTCTGTGCATTGGCCATGAGAATGAAAAAGGGCCCTGCATGGCTGGGGTCAGTATTAGAGGACACATGTGCTTTCAGTGAACTTGGTATCTAGTTGAAAGGTCAATAGTGTGTAATTCATTGCAGAGGGTGAAGAAAGGGCATTGAATAGGATGTTTTGGAAGAGCAAAAAAAAAAAAAACTGCAGGAAAACAACTGTGAAAAATAAGAAGACCACCACAAACCCCTCTGGGAAAAGGAGAGCTGGGAGTTTAACAGGATTTTTAAGTTCTCATTGCAACAAGACCAAGGGAGAAATCTCTTAGCAAGTGTGAATAGGATTTGGTGACAAAGTAGCAGCAGTGGGTTTCTCTCCGCTGTGGTGTAGCTTCCATCTATGGAGGCAATCACAGAGGGGCAAGGTCCCTAGGGGAAGGGAAATTGAAGTTTTCATTATGTTAAGGAAGAAAGTAGGACTCAATTCAACAAACCTGCTTTTTTGCCTATTGTGTGCAAGGCACTCTTCTGGGTACTGAGGATGAAAAGACAAAACAAAGTAGTCCCTATGTTCAAAGTTTAGACCATTTGCAGACAGACAGAGCAGTGTTTGACTTTTGGATATTTCCTTTTGAGTTTCCTTGCTCACAAGTTGACCCATGATCTTCATGAAATAGCTAATTTGGTTCTGATTTTCTCATTGAAGTTGAGGTATGAGAAGAGTGGAGATTTAGGGAATTTCAATCATCTTCAAGTCACTGGCAAGAGTGCAAGCTTATCTCCCAGTTTCCTCCCTCCAAGGCTCCATTCCACATCCTTCCATGATTTTGCCACTCCAAAAAAACTTTAAAAACCAAAAATGGAAGACTATTAGGGACCCTGAATGAGCAAACAGGAACTTTTACTATGAGCACAGTACTAAACTATCTTCAAAGACCAAATGACCCAAAATCATCCTAGGGGTATGTGGAGGATGGGAAGGGGCCCTCAGTACTTGGGCAGCAACTCACAGACAGATGCCTTGAACAAAGACTCTTATGGGATACACTGTTGCTTCTAGGAAGTCAAATTCCAAAACAGTTATCTAGCCAAACACAGGTTCAGCTGTCCATTTAGCGTGCCTCTAAGTATATGAGGTACAGATAACTGAAGAGGACAAATCACTCATTCATCATGTGCTGAAGGTCCTTTATCTCCTACCTCATTCATCCCAGAAGCCACTAAATCTCTCTATGGAACTTCCTTTTGCTCCAGTCTCTATCCCAAGTAGCACTTGCTTCCAGACAAACCCTCTTCACAGCCTTCTTTTTTTCTCATAAGCTTCCTGCCAATCGTTTGCACACATTATTCGATGTCATCATCTACCTTCCTCCTCCCTGAAATGACCTCACCACAATTTCCCACATGAGGAAAATGAAACTCTGAAAGGGGACAGAGCTGGCTCCCTTGGACAGTCAGTGACAGATGGGAAAGTGTCTACTCAACCAACTCCTTTCCAATATTTTAGCAGCCTTTTGAGTGTCCACAGCCACCCCAGTGAAGACACATAGAAGTCACTGTATACAGAAAAGGGTGCCATGTGTCCATGGCTATACAAGATACTTAAAGGCAAGGAATTTGACTTAGAAGTCCAGTATTCCCTTGTCTTCCCAGTCCTCTTCAGTACATTACCAGAAGCTCAGTGTTAAGAAGAAAGATGATCATGAAAAGCGCATGCATACACACAAACACATACACACAGATGTCTTGTGTGAGACAAGATGCTAGCTCTTTCCATGGTAGTTAGCTCAGGTGTCTCAATTTAGGAAAACTCTTTGACAGGTTTGCCTTCAAGAAACTGAGCTGAACCACAAAATCTAGAAGGTAATCCAGTGTAATTTGCCATTTCTCTTGCCTCCAACTAGCCTTAACCATCTCTGACAGCCTAGAGTCTAATATTTACACAGCTTCCTTTGAGTATTCACCCGCAACCTTTGACAAACCACCAACTAAATGGCCAATAAGTTCCCTTAGTCTCATCTCAATAATCCCAGCTGCAAATCATATATTCATGCTGTCCTGCTCAGCAAAAGGCAGAACCCTTCACAGACCCTCTTTTACCCCCACCCCCACACTCTACTTCCTACTAGAAAGGCTAGAGAGCTGGGTTCTTCCAGAGTACCTTCACCTTGTATCTGTGGCCCAAACAAAACAAAAACAGGTCAGGATTTCCCTTAAGAAAATCCCATGACAATATGGAAGACCAAACACTGATCTTCTCCTTCCATGGGGGGAAAGGGCTGAGACTATTTAGTGAGCAAAACAACTCCCCAGCCTCCTGACAAATTCCATCTTGGGGAGAAAGTATGATGTTTGTCTGAAAAGAGTGAGAATAGGCCACCTAATGTGGTGAACATTGCCTCTGTCTCCAGGGAAAGCAGCTAGGCAAGGAAAGCATAATGTCCATTCAGGTACCACGGATTTTGCTTTTATTGGTTCCCAGAGTTTGAAGAACCAAAACAGGTAGCAACCAATGGATCATCTATGACTCAACCTGTCATCAATGTTTCAGAGAGGGTCCTGGATTCAAATTCCATATCATCCTGAATTCTCATCCTGAAACTCAAGACATCCAATTTTTCCCCCTTGATCTTTCCTTACCTTCTCTTTTGAAACCTCACTCAGGAAACTTCCCCCATATTCCTTTGCACCTCTTTCTATTTGGGGTGCTTGTTTTCTATGGCTTCTTTTCTTAATAAAAAGGAAAAGATGGGGGAAATTTTATGAGGTGGGGGAGAGGCGTTTTAAAGCAACAATGCAGAAGAGAGAAAACTGAGAAGGAAGGGGGAGAAATCCTGAATAAAATAAAATCACCTACGTGCTGGAGCAGTAAGACAGAAAGATGAATAATGAGAGACTGCTGAGACAGGAGAAAGCATGGGGGAGGAAGAAGCTCTGAACTTTCCCTTCTCAGGCTGGGGAGAGATTTGATTCCCTGGGGAGAGGGTGGGGGGAAGGGGTTCAACTGACCTATAGCAAGGGAGATAGAAAGCTTTCGCTATCCTCCCTTATGGGGGAGACGACCCCCAGGGCCTCCTGTCTACAGGTCAACCCAGCCGGCGCCCAGACACTAGACCACGGCCTAAGGAGAGCAGGGAGGAGGGTGTGTTCGGGGAGTCCATACAAAGCCAGAAACGATTAGAAAGGGGCTCGGGACTAGGGGGACGAGGAGACGGCCCTGGCCCCCAAGAGGCCTCTATTCCTTTCTCGGCGCTGCCCGCGCGCGACCACCCTCCCGCCCTTATGTCCGTCCACCCAGTCATGCACACACACACACACACACACACACACACACACACACACACACACACACACCACACCACACCGCACCACACCGCACCACAGCACACACCCCTCCCCCAACACATGGCTAGAACCAAGCAACAGGGGATCGAGGCGAAACGGCTTGGAGCTGCTGGGAGGGGGCTGCCGGCACGCGGCTCCCGGCAGCTCGAGCTCCCGGGAACGTTCCACTGCCACAGGAACTGGCAGTCAATTCGCGACGCGACGTTCATCCCCGCGCCGTCTTCACGTTCAATCCGCGCCCCACGGCTCCCAAGCTAGGGCCGGGCCCCAGGTTGGGCTTTAAAGGGGGTAGGGGGAACCAGGACAACGAAGGGGCCGAGCCCGGGGAGGGGAAGAGGAAAGGAAGCTGGAAGGAGGGGGCGCTTACCCAAGACAAGCGAGGGGCGCTCCTCCACTCTCTTCCCTGTAGCCTGGATGGAGTGTGAGTCCCGCCTCTAGTAGCCCTGGAAAGCCACAGGCTAGGTGGGGTGACGGTGCTGGGACGCAGCTCTGGGGAAAGGGGTGCAATCTCGGGCTCCTGCTCCGGCTCTGGCTCTGGCTGGGGCGGGAGAAGGAGGAGAATGCGAGGCGCCGGCAAGCTTCCTAGTGGCCCGCTGCGAGAAATGCAGCTGTCCCTGCCCTGTCGGCGGAGACCACAAGTGGAACTGAGCGGGAGGAGCGGGGCTGGGGGCGGGCGGGGGTATGGGGGGGAGGGTGAGAGAGCCAGCCAGAGCAGAGGGGATCCCCCGCCCTCAGGCCCTGCTCACCCTGTCCTCCCGGGGCCTTTCGGATGAGATTGGAGTGCAGGGAATAGCCAAGAAGGCTTCCACAACCAAAGAGGGGGGAAGGGGGCGTTTTCAGTGGGAGGGGGCACACAGCGAGCCTCTCCTCTTAGGTAACACCACCTTTTTATCCCTCACTCCCCTCCCAGGTCTTTTTGGCCCGAGGTTGGGAAGATTAGGACGTCACCCTCAACTGGGGATGCTGGGGGATGGAGGGGGAGGAAGCATAGAGCCAAGCATCATACCCCTCCCCCATTCCCTATGAGGGAGAGAGGGAGGGGAACTGAGAAAGGAAAGGGAAATTAGAGGAAGAGGGACCTAGGCGCTAGATGGGAGGTAGGAGCCAGCTGCGAGGCCTGAGGGAAGAAGAAACTTGGTTTTTTGCGTTTCACCCCTCTCCCTCCCCAGCCCTCAAGGATCCGTGATATTCACAGAACTGGATGCTGACTCCCGGGAGAGCAGACAGCATCTTACCCCATGCTTTGTTATCCTGTATGATTTAATGGGTTCTTCCCATAAAGTATGAGCTGAAAACATTTATAAGTTTTGCATTTTGTTTTGTTTATTTCACTATACCAGGTAGCAATGGGGTGGACACTAGAGGCCTACATCTGTTATCCCTTTCTCACCTTTTCATATTACATATCACCAGAATAACAGGGAGGGGGGGGAAAGGGCCCACAAAAGTGGGGGTTTTTAAGTCAATCTGATCTGGATTGGAATTCACATTCTGCCATTTATTAGCTGGCTGATCTTGGGCAAGTCTCTGGGTCTCTGTTTCTTTATTTGTAAAATGAGGTTGATAATTGGGTGATCTCTAAGGTCTCTTGGAACTCCAAATTGATATTTTTTACACTACTTCCTTTGGTAATATTTGAAAGGCACCCTGATGTAGAAAACATGGGAGCTGGTAGATGGTGGAGATGTTAAATCACTGAACTTGGAGTGAGGAAGATTTAAATTCAAATATTAAACCAAACACTTACTGGGGCAAGTCACCACCTCTATCAGCTTCAATGTCCTTCTCTGTAAAATGGAAATAATAACACCTACCTCACAAGCTTTTTTTTTTAAGTATAGTGGGAGTGAGGGATTTGGAACCATCTCTCCCCACACACCAGTTAGTTGATTTAATTACAGAAAATAAGGGGTAGATAATAGAGGTAATGAAGTATTAAATATATTAAATGAAAAACAAAGACACCCTGTCATTTCCTGTGCAGTGTGAAAAAGTTTTCTGATTGAATAGGCAGGACAAAAATTAGCCACGTCCAAGGTGGCTTTTAAAGCACAAGCCTATCATGTACTCCAAGAAGATCAATGAAAAAAGAAAGGGTCCTTGTCCACTAAAATCGCAGCACTTTTTGTGGCAACAAAAAACTGGACATAAAGAAGCTGCCTATTAATTGGGAAAAGACTAAACAAATTGTGCCTGAGTATAATGGAATGTGACTATGCTATAAGAAATGATGAACATAATGAATAGAAAAACTGTATTTGAACAGATACCAAGGTAAGAAAGCAGAACCAAGAAAAAAATATGCATTGTTATAGCAATGTCTATTTTTAAAAACATAATGGAGCCATCACAACTTAATGATGCAAAATTATAATGACCAAACCTGTCCCTCAAGAAGAGATATGAGATAACAAATCTCTCCACCTCTTTGTAGAAATAGAAAGGTCAATGATATAGAACACTGTATATGTCAGACTTTTTAAAAGTTAATTTTGCAGAACTTTTTTTCTTCCTCTTTTTAAAACTCTTTTTTATAAAGAATGGCTCTCTGGGAGGGGGTGGAGAAAGAATGAGTGGGAAATACAAATGATATAAAAATAAAGGATATAGATGCACATCAAAAAATAAAAATTAAAAAAAAAAAAGCTTGCCATCCCCCCACATCAATTTCAAGATTTGGATTATATCTATAGAATGTGACTTAT
Source organism: Sminthopsis crassicaudata (assembly GCF_048593235.1). Lineage (NCBI taxonomy): Eukaryota > Metazoa > Chordata > Mammalia > Dasyuromorphia > Dasyuridae > Sminthopsis > Sminthopsis crassicaudata. The sequence goes on from NC_133620.1 coordinate 364,885,338, forward strand.
AGTAAAAGTCAGTCAGAGACAATACAGCTGGCAGAAGTTCCTAACAAGGCACATAAACACTCTGGGTAGACACAGAAATGAAACATTCAAGGAATGAGGTTTATGGCAGCTGAGAAGAGAGCTGAGCAGAAAGAGGAAGACCCAGGAAACTTAAATGAGCACCCTGCTCAAACAAAAGTAGATCAGAGAGTAGAATAGTATCAATTCTCCATGAGAAAATAAAAACTTTTGCCATTCCAGAAGAAAATGCTAATCAAACAAATAATTAGCCCTTCAGTACTGGAGCACTATATGTTTCCTACATATATGCCTATTGTATTCTAAGTTTGTACCTATTCCCATGTTGTGTGTATCTTTGGGAAAATGTTTAAGGAGAAAACATTTTGAAGCTACTGTTCTTACAGATAGTTCTTACATGTTCTTACACTCCATCATGAATGAAGTTCTGGGCCTGTGGTCAAGATAACTTGGGTTAAAATCTGGCCTCAGACATTTACTAGCTGTGTGATTCCAGGAAAATCACTTAAGCTCTGTCTTCCAGTATAACACAGTACCTGATACATAATAGGCACTAACTAAATGTATGTTCCCTCCCCTTCTGCTTTTTTGATATATTGGTAAATCTTTTTGTTTTGAACTAATTGTATCAAATTACTCAATCTATTAAAGGTAAGTTTACTAGCCTAGATGGCCAGTACTAGCTACATAAGGATTAAATGATATAGTATATACAAAATATTTTATAAAATACAAAAAATTATACAACGGATATCTATAATCATTACTAAAGTAATGTTTGATCACTACCTTGATACTTAATAGCTTTGTGACCCTATGCAATCAATCACAGAGCAATTATTAAGTGGCTACTATGTACTAGGTACTATGCAAGGCCCAGGATACAAAAATTCACTTCACTTACTGAATCTCTCAGCCTCATTTTCTTTGTCTGTAAAATTGGGATGATAGTATCCTACCTCTTTACAGGATTGTTGTGAGAATCAGATAATATCATATATACAAAACATAGCAAACCCAATATAAATATTTGGTCTTGACCTATTATAGTCTTAGAGGGTTGCTTGAAACACTAAGTGATCAAGTGATTTGCAGATTATCAGGACTTATTAGAAGCAAGATTTGGAAATACTTTAAGGCTGGAATTCAATCTACTCTGCCAGGCTAATTCTACCTTTAAATATTTTGAAGTAATGTTCAAATTTTGGTTTTGTTTGGTTGTATTGGTTTGTTGTTGTTTTTGTTTTTTGGGGGGAGGGGGGAGTTGTTTGTTTGTATTTGTGATTTCTTTGGTTTAATGAACTCTCAATGGTGAAACTCCCTTCACTGATACAATGGGATTTTTCTAAATATATTTTTTAAATTATAATTTAATTTTTACTTTCAATTCCACATTCTCTCTATCCCTCTACCTTCTTCCTCATCCATTGAGATGACAAGAGATATGATACCCATTACACACACACACACACACACACACACACACACACAGTCACATAAAACATTTCCACATTAACTGTGTCACAAAAAAGCAATGGAATTAAGAAAGAAAATTAAAAACATACTTCAATCTACTCTTGAACCACTGGTACTCTACCTGGAGGTGGTTAGCATTTTATATCATGAATTCTTTGGAGATGTGGTAGATTGTTGTATTGATCAGATTATTTCACAGTTGATCATCTTTACAATATTGCTGTTACTGTACAGATTGCTTTCCTGGCTCACTTCACTTTGTATCAATTCACATAGGTCTTCCTAGATTTTGCTGTAACTTTTCCCTTCATCTTTTTTTTTATAGTACAATAGCATTCTATCACATTCATATAATTTCTTCAGCCATTCCCCAATTGATAAGCATCCCCTTAGTTTCCAATTCTTTGCTACCAAAAAGAGCTGTCATAAATATTTTTGTACATATGGGTATTTTTCTATTTTTTTTATCTCCTTGAAGTATAGACCTAGTAATGGTTACCAGTGAAATCTTAAAACTCCTCCAAAAACTCAAGTTATATTCACCCACAAATATATATGGTACCCAAAGGAAATACAGAGTTGTGAAGAATACAATAGAAATGAATGACACATGCAGAGAACATATGCAGTCAAGACAGCTCATGTCTCCAGGATTGGATCCCTCTCCCCCACCCAAATCCTTTTTCTTCTCATGGAGAGTTCACTCTTCTCTCACCTGGACTTAGCATCCTTGTGAAATTTGGTTGCTCAGCTGGTCTGTCCTTTTTTGTAGCTCAGCTCAACTGCCAGGGATAATTCTCTTGATACCATTCTCTACAGCTCAAAATCTTTAAAAATTTTCTGAGACGAGGATCTGAGTTCAAATCTAACCTTACACACTTAACACTTCCCAGCTGTGTGACCCTGGGCAAGTCACTTAACCCCATTTGCCTCAGCCAAAAAAAAAAAAACAAAACAAACATATATATATATGGAAAATAGACTTAATAGACTTGGGTTGTGAGTCGAGGATCTGATAATGCCCCTCTCCAGCTCTGGTTAAAATAGCAGAACTTTTTAGGGGCCCTCTGAGGTAAGTGCATGCCTGAGTAAGGTAGCAGACCTCATCCTGCTGGCTGGTCTTCTGAGGACTAAAGGAGGGCATGTCCGGAGCTGGCACTTGGGAGAAAAAGCTGTTTCTAGGGAAGATGCCCCAGGCTCCCTTGTTCCAGACAAGTCTGCCAAAGCAACGTTGCTCCTCCTTCAGCTGGATGACTTCCCTTTCACTCACCAGATGTGGCTCACCCTTATATCTGAATAAATTATGCAGAAGAAGTCCTTGTTATAAAAAACAAAGACCACTACCTTCCCCAAGCACCTTGCAGAAGTGCCACTGCCCCCCCAAAAAAATGCTGGTTGGGGAGAAGGGCCCGACTTTGCTGACTCCCCCAGGACTTTCTCCGAGGCTGTCAGGGCTGGCCCAGTGTAGAACCTCCTTTTTCCCAGGGGACCAGAGTGGGAATGGATGAGTCAGGAACCCTTTGGCCTGCATGTGCACTCCAGTCCCACCTGTGGGGGTGCAGGCTGTGTCCCCAAAGCAGCTGTGCTCAAGTATTTCCAGACTGTTCTTTGGAAAGTAGTCTTTCACGCCCTTGAAGACCAAAATCTCCATGGAACCCTCCACTTCCCCATCTGGAATCATCTTTGCCCTTTCTGATTCTTTGTGGCACATACGTACTTCCCATGTTCAGTGTTGAGTGTGTGCCCCCGTGTCTCAGTGTCTTTGCACCTCCTGTACCTGACATGAGGCCTTATGCAAAATAGACCCGGGGACCTGAGATCCCAGGACCTCGGCATCCACCAACCTCTGACCTTCGAGGAGATTCTCTCCAGAAGTCCGAATGGGAGGCTGCCTTTCCCTGGTTAGGCTCCCAGCTTTAGGATCACACAGGAAGGGGATTAGGGACAGTGATAAAGTGGGCATGGGGCAGCTAGCTGGCACAGTGGGCAGAGTACCAGCCTGGGAGCTCAGAGGTCCTGATCCAGATGCAGCTTCAGACTGCTGTATGACCCTGCACAGGTCATTCAGCCCTGGTTACCTAAGGAGGGGAGGGGGAGCAAATAGGGATTATCTATACATTATCTTCCCTCAGAATGAATGAATGAATGAATTGGTCAGCGAGTAAGAAAGTGCCCCTCTGATATCTGTTCTCCAGTTCTTGTACACATAGAGTTCTTAGGAACTTGAACAAATCACTTTGTCCAGTGACAAGAGGAAATGAGGTTAGGGAAAGGGGTGGCAAATAATATAATATTTTCAAAGTTATTGTGCTGAACAAGTGTTTTTTATTAAGATTATGTATCCAAGGGCAGGAATGTGATAACAAAGATTGTCTTATTTCTGCAAAATGTTATTGTTGAATCACTCTTGGCTCTGGAACTTTATATCCTAATACCCTGTCATTATCATGTACTCCTTGGGAAGCAGAGGCAGAAGATCAAAATCTGTTTGCAGTTTTGTCCCATTGAGGAAGATGCACTTTATTTTATGTTTGCCTTCCTACTTAGGCTGTCCAATTAAAATTGTGCTTAAGAAATACTTTTGCTGTTGGTGTGCAAACTTTGGTGATTCCATCACTGGAATTAAATAGTCTCTTGTTAAGACCATAGCATTTCAAAAAATTGATTACTTGTGGAGAGAGGTGGAGAACTACAGCAGTGAAGCTTTATGAATGTATCTCCAACCAAACATCCTGCTCTCCCAGGACTTCTTTCTCGCTACTTGTCATTACCCATCGGATACTGGACCCATGGCTTACCTGAAATTGTTCTGTCACCAAACAAGAGAAACCTGTTTCATCTTGGCCACAAATGCTTCATTCTCTCATCAACACAGTGGTCCTGTGAGTGTGGATAGCATTTAGCTCAGTCTGTAACTTCTTTTCTATGACCCAACTTCACAGGAATAGAAGCCATGAAAGGGAAAATTATTTTAACAGAGGAGGGAAAAGCAGGTACTTGACCAGGAGAATTATCTTAGTTTCTTGTGTCCAGAGACTCACAGCCTCTCCTGAGCATTATCAGGAGCAAAGGAGATTTCAGATGGACCTTGCTTAGATGTTCTCCTTGGATACAGAACATAGTCTTCCTCCCCTGTCTCTTATACAGGTAACTCCTTATGATAACAGAAATTGGCCAGGCATGTGAAAATATTTATAATGTTGATCCCTCTTGACTGTTGTATTTTTGTAATAAAGAGTTTATTCTGGGTTTCAAAAAAAAAAAAGAATTTTCTGAGACAGTATGATGTTAAGTGACTTGTCTTGGAAACACAAGTAGATAGATATCAAAAGTGATATTTGAACCCAGTTCTTTTTGACTACTTTAGAGAGCATCTCTATCTACTTAACACACTGCTAATACAGAATTGTTAGCTATTATTAGTAATGATCTGCTGCAACCTATGTAGACCTTCCAGGCATCTCTCAGTAACCCTTTTGGTCACTAGCTAAGCTGTAGAAGCCCTAGATCTGCCTAGGTCCCTAGGTGGGACTTTCACTTAGTCTTAAAGGAGTAATTGCTAGAAATTCTACTAGTTAAAAAAGCAAAAATGTAGAAGAAAGGGCAAAATAGGAAAGTTATCAAGAGTTTTGTTTTGTTTTACTTCAGGCCAGGCCAGATTTACTCCCAAACATCAACAACCATCTTTGCCATCTACATCAGTTTCTATCTAGAAGGCTTTAAGAAGATTTTTCAGAACTATAATTGGTTTGATGAGCAATTTTTCCTGGAAGATGCAAAAAATCCACATGGTCTGGTTTTATTCTCCAAATGGAGCTTGCATGACTGTGATCCGACTTTATAATACAGAGTCCCATGGGACTTTCTCAATTTCAGTTTTGCCCTGCTGTTATAAATGCCCAGCTAAGTTTGTGAGAAGAGTAGAGCAATCTGAGAAAGTTTAAAAACCCATGGATATGGATAAAAGCATAGACAGAATTCCATGGATAATAATGGCAAATATCATTGGATTTAGAGACAGAAGGGACCTCAAAGTCCAATGCTCTCATTTGACAGATAGGGAAACTATAGCCTGTATAGACTTGACAATTAAAATTATATATCCCTCTACACAGTAAGAAGTAAACTCCTCATTAATGAAGAAATGCAAACAAAGATGGCCTAAAATGATATTATAAAGCAATGGTCATCAAAATTATTTGGTAAAGTCCTATTCTTTTTGTGCAGCAAAATAACTGTATGGACATACATACATATATTGTATTTAACATATACTTTAACATATTTAACATATATTGGTCTACTTGCCATCTGGGGGAGGGGAGAAGGAGGGGAAAAATTGGAACAAAAGGTTTTGCAACTGTCAACCCTGAAAAATTACTCATGCATAAATTTTGTAAATAAAAAGCTATATAAAAAAGTATTTGGTACTAAGAAGTAGTGGATCAATGAAATAGGTAGGTTCACAAGACACAATAGTCAAGGACTATAATAACCTAGTGTTTGATAAACCCAAAGACAGGATAAGAATTCACAATTTGACAAAAATTGCTGGGAAACCTGGAAAATACTATAGCAGAAACTAGGCATTTAACAATATCTAACATCCATATACCAAGATAAGGTCAAAATGAGTTCATGATTTAGATATAAAAGGTGATACTACAATCAAATTAGGAGAACAAGGGATAGTTTACCCCTCAGATCTGTGGAGAAGGGTGGAATTTATAGCCAAAGAAGAACGAGAGAACATTATGAAATGCAAAATAGATAATATTGATTATATTAAATTGAAAAGGTTTTGCACAAACAAAACCAATGCAGCCAAAATTAGAAGGAAAACAGAAAGCTAGGGGGAAATTTTTACAGCCAGTGTTTCTGATAAAGACATCATTTCTAAAATACAAAGAGAATTGACTCAAGATTATAAGAATACAAGCCATTCTCCAATTGATAAATGGTCAAAGGATATGAACAGACAATTTTCAGATGAAAAAATTAAAGCCATTTCTAGTCATCTGAAAAAAAATGCTCTAAATTACTATTTATTAGAAAAATGCAAATTAAGACAACTCTGAAGTATCACTTCACACTTCTCAGATTAGCTAAAATGACAGGAAAAGATAATGATGAATGTTGTAGGGAATGTGGAAAAACTAGACACTACTGAATTCTTGGTGGAATTGTAAAATGATCTAATCATTCTGGAAAGTAATTTGGAACTATGCCCAAAGGGCTATCAAACTGCCTACTCTTTGATCCAGCAGTGTCTCTATTGGGTCTATATTCCAAACAAATTTTAAAAGAGGGAAAGAAACCTACATGTACAAAAATATTTGTAGCAACCCTTTTTTCAGTGGCAAGGAACTGGAAATT